>NW_010405157.1:135478-136240 GCF_000710305.1 Buceros rhinoceros silvestris | reverse complement strand
AGCCCCCTTGGGGGGGGTGGGGGGCGCCTTTCTTTTTCCTTGTTTTTTCCACCCACCTCTTTTTATTATTATTATGGGGTCTGTGGGGGAGCAGATCTTTCAGTCCGGCATTGCTCTGCTTCCTTGTCCAACGCTCTGCAGAAAACTATAATATTTCTTCCCCAAGATGCTGCAGTGAATTTTAGTCCCAGGAAACCAGGCGAACAAAATAATCCGAATAACCCGAACCGTTTGTTACTGTGTGAGAACAAACGCTGCCTAGGCACAGATGATGGCAAAAAATTCCCTGGAAGGGTCTAAAGAAGACCTGAGCAAAATTTCGGAAGATGAGATGCTGAGGTGGAGCAAGGAGGAGCTGGTAAAAAGACTGAGGAAAGTGGAGAATGAAAAGATGAACTTAATGGTGGAACACGGCAACTTAATGAAGGACGTGAACCGGCGGCTACAGCTCCACCTGCACGAGATCCGCGGACTCAAGGAGGTGAACCAGAAGTTGCAGGACGACAACCAGGAGCTGAGGGAGCTCTGCTGCTTCTTGGACGACGATCGGCAGAAAGGCAAGAAGCTGTCGAGGGAATGGCAGCGCTTCGGGAGGCACACGGCCAGCGTGATGTGGAAGGAGGTGGGCATGTACCAGCAGAAGCTGAAGGACCTGGAAGCGAGACAGGAGACCCTCCTGCGGGAGAACGTGGAGCTGAAGGAGATGGTGCTCATGCTGGACGAGGAGCGGAGCGGGGCCGGCTCGCGGAGCTCCATCGACAG
>NW_010405157.1:135094-135297 GCF_000710305.1 Buceros rhinoceros silvestris | reverse complement strand
GGGGGACGGGAGCAGCACCTCCAGCACGGGCAGGGCGGGCAGCCCCGACCACCATCACCACCACCTCCACCACCACAAGGCCGGCGACAGCAAGGCAGGAGCCATGAGGAGGTCTATGGATGACCTGTCTGCGCCCCTTCACCACCGGAGCATCCCCAACGGCCTCAACGGTGAGCTTCTCCCCGCCCCTACCCCGCTTGCAG
>NW_010405157.1:130967-134972 GCF_000710305.1 Buceros rhinoceros silvestris | reverse complement strand
CCCCGCTGGCAGCCGGTGCCCCCGGCCTCGCTTAGTGCCACCTCCCCTCGGCAGGTCCGGTGCCCCTGGCAGTGGGGTGAGGGGTGCCGGGGGATGGGAGTCCTTGCCATCCCCATGCTTGCTCCTCCTTGATGACCCCTTTGGAAGAGCAGCCCCGGGCGCCGGAGAGGGGCACCGGTGTGCGAGGAGGGTGGTGGTGTTGCTCCTTGACTGTGTTATCGATGTCTGGTGCTGAGGGTTGGAGCCTTTTTTATCTGGAGGGTTGGTGTTTGGCTTTGTTTGTTTATTGCAGGTTTTCTTGGGAAAAAAACCGCACCCTGAGTTTTTAGGGTTAAATAAACACTCATTTTTAAAATCTCTTCTTCCTGTCTCTCCCCCTCTTCAAATCTTTTGGGTTACGTTTGGCCTGTTTGTTCACTAGTTTGGTAAGATTGGTAAAGAGCTTGGATGAGATTTTGGAAGTATCCGATGGAAGTGCAGGTCTGCCTCACAGAGCATCACCTGTTAGCTCCATGGGCTTTCAGGGCACACTGGCTCTGGCTTGCTCAGCAGTTTTGGAGAGGTGCATCCCGTTCCTCACTCTGCTTCAGAAACGGGAGGTTTGTTTGTAGAGGAGAGATAGCTTTCGAAGGGACGCTGTACTCACAATTTTGTTCAGCCTAGTCATTAAAGTTAGAAACAAGCTCCACTGTGAAATCGTGCCAAGTCTCCTCTGACAGTTTGTGTTCGAACAAAGTTTCTCCTGTTGTCTAATAGTGATCAAGCATTAAATAATAATATTGGAATGTCTTTAAAATTGAGATTTTTTTTTCCTCTTTTGAAACCAACAAGACCAAATACTTGGCTTTCAATTTGGCGAAGAGGGTTCAACAGGAATCACTGCAGGCACCAATGTAATTAATTGTTATATATAAGACTCCTTTTAATGTTTTTAATCCTCTTTTCTAACCGGAGAGGACTGTTTTCTGCTTGGGGTACTGTTTCCCCTCCTCCAGCACAGAGGTGGGGCTGGAGCCCCAGAGGTTGGCTCTGATTGCTGTCAGCAGTGGATGTGTTTACTAGATAATTGTGCCTTCAGCTTCCAGAGCTTTTGGTGATGCTGGCGCGAGCATGGAGTGCTGGTCCTTTTTTTGGTGAGGTGCTGCAAGTCCTTATGCCCCAACAGATCTGAGGGCACTCAGCGCCGATCAGCCCAGTTCTCAAGTTCTTGAATTTATCATGCATCGTCCTGTGAGTCCACTTGCAGCTGGAGATGTTCTGGCCACCTCACCCAGTAGACAGGGATTGTTGGTCACTAGGTGTTGCAGGGTACAGCAAGCATCTTTAAATGTTTGCTGGGTTTTTTTTGTTTTTTTTTCCCCCTCCTAGTTCTGTGAAAATCAGAAGTATCTGGTTTGTAAACCTGCAGATAGCTTCTGCTCGTGATGTGACTTGAGTTTGTTTTCATAAAGCATTGATTGCTCTGCAAAGAGGCCCGGAGAGTGCTTGTCAGATTTTGAATGTGCTGTTACTGTTTTGGGACAGAAGGGCTTTGCAGTTCTGGCTTGTGAACTTTAGACCGCATCCCTTTTAGCTATGGATATCTGACTAGGACAAATCCAGCTCAACTCATTCCTGTAGCCCAGGGCTATTGAGCACAGGAGACACCACCACGGTCTCAGAGCTGTCCCTTCAACCCCGTGTGAGGCACCGCGGCATTCTTCGCATGGGATTCAAGTCATCCCCGACGGTGTGAAGAGGAGGGTCTGTGCTTACAGAGCTCAGTCCTCACTGCCGTCTGCAAATGGTGTGTGGGACCATGCCCAGCAGCATCCATCACTCGGAGGGGACTGAGGGCTGAGCCTCATATCCTTCCCTGTGCAGGGTAAGTGTAGGCAGGGGGGTAGAGCGTTTGCACATCTTTATGTTTCCATGCGTGCCTCTGCATCCTTTCTTCTGCTTCTGCATAGAAAGGAGGAGTATGGGCTCAAGTATTTCAGACTGTGACCTTAAGTTTTAGTGACTTGTGGCTTTGGGGTGCTGGTGGAAGATGGTCTCTGTGGGAAGCACTGAACTTCTTTGCTTCCAACCTGCTGGCTTCACTTCTGAGGGTGGGACAGATATAATCAGCACTTTTAAAGCTAATAATCCTTGTAGAGATGCAAACAAGGCTGATCTCTCCACTTCGGTAGTGAAGCTGTAAAATGTCTTGAATAGTTGTCATTCTCAGATAGCATCGGTATTCATTCAGCAAGGCCATTTCCCCGGCTGCGCCTTTGGAAATGCCTCTCAATACATATGCAAATGCAAAGCTTATCAGGCCCCTTTTTTGACTGACAGCAAGAAGTCTGGGAGGGAAGGTTGCCTGGGACCAAACAGCAATTCTGTTAAGCCTGTGACAATGAGGAAGAGCAGGGCAGGTGAACGTGAAAAACAAACCCAGGAGTCAAGTGGTAGAGGAGCTGTCACGAAGCAGCCCTGCCCGTGAGAATCCTTCCGTGTTCCCTGGTGCAGTCTCTGCACGCAGCTTAGATCTCAGCCTTTTTATAGTCTTTTATTGATTCCCCCCACCCCCAGGAGAAAGCATGGCCTTTCATTTTTACATTGCAAACTTCAACCTGCTTTGCTGTTGTCCCATGTTGATGAAACACTGGATAACTAACCAGTGGAAGAAGCAGAAACTGCTGCTCAATTAATATAGTAGTGAATAGTCCTCGTATACTTCCTTACAGAGGTTGGAGGGTGATCTTCAATGGATGCAGGACAGAATTTAGCGTATATAGTAAGAACACAGCAGAAAGCCTTGGACAACTGATGGGTCAAGGCATGGTGAGCTGTTTGCAGAGTACTTTTGAATGTGGAAAGTCCTGAAATTGCTGTTCCTCCTAGTGCTATCAGTGGGGCTTTGTGTGGTGCTCTGCTTTTCTAGGTATTAAGCGGGATTGCTTCACCTATTTAGTGCTTTTCTGAAGGAGTCAAATATGGCAGCTGTTAAATGCTCCTAGGAAGGTGGCTTTTCAATGAAATCTTAGTGAGCAAAGATGGACTAAATATTTCTCATTTTCTCTTCAGCAATCCTTTGGAAGCGAGTTGGTAAACCAGGGCTTAATTTCTTGGCCCTAGTGACCCACTCCGTTGTGTGCTGATGAACTGCAGTTTTGTGATGTGAATTCAGTGTAAATGATACGAGTTTTAAAAAACCCAAAAAACCCCAAACAACCTGTGACCCAGCTTCCCTTCACTTTTCTGATGTCTGTTTACTTTTATAAACTATCTCTTTGGAAGCTGATACCAGGAACCTGATGATTCATTAGCCACTCATGGAAGATAAGGTAATAAGTATAACTGATAGTGTGAAAGTGGCTAATATTAGATCACACATGTAATCTTATGCAGCCCTGGATATGCTGCTGAGAGCTCATTGTGAAAGTATATGGTGTTTCTCTTCTCCTTGTGTTAACTGGAACCTGGGGTGTGGTACAGGAGCATCACCAAGCTGCATGATGGGAACTGGCCAGTTGCATCCATGTTGAGTGACATGTCATGGTTCCCCTAAATCTACTCACAGATCCAGGGCAGAAATCGAGGCGCAATCTCTGTGTTGTGCCTGTGATGCTTTGACTTTCCTTTGTGTGCCATGACAGTATGTAGTCTTACTGCCCATCCAGCTTTAGGCAGCCCCATTGGAGTGAAGGCCATTGCTACTGCCTGGTTTGTGCCAGAATAAAGTTTCTGAAAAAAACTGACTTAAAAAAAAAAAAAGATGGCTGCTTTGGGTGATATTAACATGACCTGGGGGGAAGGAAAAAGCCTTCAGGGGTCATGGGATTTATCCCCGGACTATGAGGTATGTAGGAACTTTGGGAGGAGTGACTCAAAGCTCCCTGAGGCCAGGGCTTCTACTGGTTTTAGCCTTACCTAGATCTGACTTGGACAACTGTTTATCCATCTGGAAGCCTGAAGGCATACAGACTCACTAGCTGGTGATGTGCCTGGGACAAAATCCTGTTCGTGCAGGCAAATCTC
>NW_010405157.1:128113-130890 GCF_000710305.1 Buceros rhinoceros silvestris | reverse complement strand
GGAGCGAATGTTTATGGTATTTATTCCCCCCCCCCCCCCAACTGAATTTATTGTTAGAACTTATCTGTCACCTTCCACTGAAGCTGTTTGTTCTGGGATCCTAAAATGGCCATTTGTGTTATTCCAGTTGGGTAAAATGTTAATGTATTTATCAGTTGTTTTGTTTTGGTTTTTTTTTTTAATTATTAAAAGCACAAACACTTAAAAAGCAGTCAGAGAGGCCCAGAAGAAAGCTGTGGATATGGCAGAGAGCCTGTAGTAGCAGAGACATTAATCTGTGGCCTCTTGCTGTTGTCTGTTAGAGCGGAAGAAGAATGGTCTCTCCGGGTGAGGAGGTGGGAAGATCTCTGCTTCTATTGATTCCCACTTGTAAATGTCCACATATTTACCTAAAGGGTACGATATATTACAGATAAAATGGTGGCAAAGAGAAATGGGTGTTCCCTGTGGGTTGGTATTGATTGGACGTGCAGCTACCCTGTGCTTATTTCTCCTCTTCTTCACAGACCCTTTAGGCCAAAGTCCTTTGTTTTTATTAGCATATTTATTATCAATATACATATTATTTACTATGACATACTAATGAGGCCTTTGAGATGAGAAGATGCAGGGGCAGAAGCAAAGGGCGAGGTTCATCCCATTTAATTTGAGGTATCTCCAATATAGACTTTAAAATCTGCGTCCCCTTGGGCTTCCTTTATCGGCCATGTGGAGAAAGGCACTTTGGTGTCATGATTTATATCAACTATGTCAGCTTTAGAGGGAGGGAGAAGAGCTGTACACTAATCATGCCCTTTCTCTCTGCTGATGGGAAGGCAGCCTGGATGGCTAGTTCATAGGCAACGATCTAAAGTCAGGTGAAATCAGTCCTGTTCAAGGTGTTGTGGTGACCCTGCTCCACTCTTCCAGTGCAGCTGTGCTAGCCCTGGTGAAAGAGAGGAAATCACCTTTCTCAGCAGCAGTCAGTTGTCACCCCTTGCAGACCTCCCACTGCCTAGGCACGGCAGCCTGGCTCAGAGAAAGCCCTCTTCTCTGTGGTGGAGACCTTTCAGAGCACAGTGGCACCTGCCATGCCTAAGCAGAGGTTCAGCTATTTGACCAGTTAATATCTTTCTTGTATCAAGAGCACTTTGCATCTTCTGAACACTCTCTTCACTTTTCTTTTTTTGATACTGCCATATTTAACCTGTCAGTATTTTTGGTGATGTAGGCCCCCGTGTACAGGTTCCTTTGATTAAGCGAGGAAACCTGCCCTGGCTGGTTCTCTAGATGTAAGACTTATGTAGAAACACCTGTTTCCACCTCTTTTGTAAGTTCAGCGAGTTCCGCTAATAGCCTTATCAATGCTGAGTTCTCAGTCCCTAAAGGTACAGCTTGAGTTTCTCATAGCCAGCAGTCATTGGTCACTTGTCCAAGGAGCTTCAGTGGAGTGCTCCCCTTGAAGCACCGTTGTTGTTGCCTGCTCATGCCTTCTTCCTGGGCTGTGTGCCAGCAAGAAGGTTCTTATGTGCCAGCCTGCTAGGCTCCCAAACTTTGGAGTAGTTGGTGTCCCTGAAAACAAGGCTCAAGACACTTAAACTAAAGTTTGAAGTTTAAAATTGGGCCATACCTGGCAATATATTCTCCAGAGTAGTGTATTCAGGTTTGCTTTTCTCTTTCGATTTTCTGTGGAGATATCTTGTTCTCAGCTGGTCTGTGGAAGGAAAAAACTTGCATTGATTAAAAGGCAGTTTTCTATGGGTCTTTGATGGTGTTATCCACTTACACTTGTCAAAAGCAATAAAAATAAGGGGAATAAACTGTGTTGGTTACATGTAAATGATTTGGTCCTCTGGAGGCATTTCATCAAATAAAGCTGAGGATCGAATTAAATGGTGATCTAATTAAGTGGCAGGCACGGGAACCCAAAATGCAGCCTTGGCAGGTGTTACACTTGGTGTGTGTGTGGAGATGAGGGGAACGAACACTAACACGAACAGAAGCATTGCACCTGAAAGCTCGAGGGTTAATGCTTTCGTGGGGACAAGGCTGACCACATCTCTGCGACCTGGGTGGTGTTAGAGGCCAGCCCTGGGAGGCACTGGGCTTTTTATCTGCCCCAGCAAGGCTGTGGCCCGTCTTGCATCTCACACAGACATACCCTGATACTGATGTTGTCCCCTCAGGCTGCCTGTTGGAGATGCTGTGGTTTGGATGATGGCTGATCTTGCTGGTAGGCGAGGTGGAGGTGAGGTGCTCAAACTAGCAAAAATGTCTGGTGTACATCAGAAGGCATGGACTGAAGCAAATGAAAAAATTTGTAAGCCCATTTGCCATACACTTAAAACGTTTGGCCCCAGGAAGGCTGAAGTCCTTTCCATGCTCCTGATCAGGCCTTAATGCATCCCGCTGCAAAACACACGACCTTGCTCGTGTGGAAGAGGGAAGGTTTGGGTGCTGCACATCCCATTTTCCTGCGAATTAACAGCGACTGGCTGGGTTTGCTTCTGCATTCTGTATTTTTAACCTGACTTTTTGTCTGCCAGCCAGGATTCATCCTGCCCTGTCGACAAATGTCATCATCCCCTTGTGGTTAACTTGCTGCAATTCATGAAACACTTGGCTGCCATAAATAGTTATGTGCAGAGGTTCCTCCGCACATGGAGCGGGCAGAAATTTGCAGGCAGCGCTGCTAGGCACTCGCACACTAACATGTCCACCAAGAGAAAGTTGACCCACTTCTGCAAATAGATAACTCCTGGCAGAAAAAGTAACACTGTCTCAGGGAATCTCTTTCC
>NW_010405157.1:106390-128005 GCF_000710305.1 Buceros rhinoceros silvestris | reverse complement strand
ATTGTGAAGCCAGAAGCAAGCCCGCTCCATTTTCTGAATTAACAGTGATGTGAGTACAGTACTCCCCACTGAAATGGGAGTGCAAATCAGCCCTTGATCTGAGGAGGGCTTAAAATGGCCACCGTTTTTTTTCTTTCTTTTTTTTTTAATATAATGAGTGCTTTTGTTAGTGAATGAGGTGTGTGGAGTTCAGGACTCAGCTGCTCTTAGGCATTAGGAAACATTATCACCATGGCAATTGAAGGCTGCTGTACAGGTTATTTTGAACACTTTTCTACTGACTCATGCCCAGGCCAAGACCATTTATGCCAGGTTACTTAGGTCCTCATGCATACAGCTGTATGTATACTCTTCCTTCCCTTAAATTGCTTCCTGCCTTGGTGTTTGCCCTTCTCAGGAAGCCCATTGCTTGTGCCGACTTATGTCTCCAAGCAGTGGTGATGTCAAATGTTCACCTTGCTCAGTGACTCTCCTGCAAAGGGTCTTTGTGAAAGATAGTCTCTGTGAAATAGATTACAGGCTATTTATCATTCAGGTTTGAGGCTGGGGCACTCCAAAACACTGTGCTAAGTGCTGTCAGTGTTGCAGCCATGTTGCCTGGCTTAGCAAGTGGCTGTAGACTCTCCATTTCAGGGATCTTGCAGTGAGACTGAAGCAATCCATTCCAAGATCTGATGTGAATTATCTCATCCTCTGCATGGGCTTCTTCTACAGGCTTGTAGGACAGGATGTCTCCTGTTTGCCTGGGGTGGGTGTGGTGGGAGAGGTCTGTGGCCTCTGTGGCAGAGGGAGCACTGGCGGTGGGTGTCGGGCTTATGGCATCAGGGCATTGGCCAGCTGTAGACTGCAGTCGCAGGGGTGACACGCTAGCTGTCTTGTGTGGTTCTGTCAACCCCGGCTTGCTGGCAGAATTAGTTCAATCAAAGCTGAAGTGCTCTGAAAAGCCCTTCAGACATTGCTCCATCCCCCAGCTCTGTGCAGTGATGCTCGGGACTGCATGCTGCTGCCTCTCCCCCATTTCAGCCCCAAACTCCTCTGCTGCTGGGGTTTCATTTGCATGCAGAGAGAGCTGTGGCGTGGGTGCTGCTCTGGTCTTGTGCAAGAGAAGACCTGTGGACAGGAGAGGAACAGGCAAAAGCACCACTCAAAGCAGAGCAGTAAAACTAAACCGTAATTTCAGAAAAGAAGAAAAAGTAAACCTTACAGCATTTCCAGTCCCCAAAGCTTAATATTTCTATGGAAACCAATGCAGCAGGAGGCTTGCTGTCAGTCTCTGATTAGTGGGGTTGACTAGATTTAAAAAATGTTTGTCCTTCCTCACATCTTCCATCTCTGATCATCTGAAGACAGGTTGCTGCACAAGGTTAAAACCCGCATTCCTGGTTTCTGACTCTCCATTAAGTGCTAAGCAGTCTCTGGAGGGTTGGCATCTATCTTTCATCTGCAGTTTTTTACTTGCTAAGGTGCATTTCATTCAGTCTGTGACACTTACTGATAAAGCCTTGTCCTATAAATGGCACTCCTATGACACTGTGCTCCTTGAAAGATGGCTGTGACTTTCTATCAGGCCACGGAGCGTTCAGTGGTGTGGTACATCTCAGTGCCCAGTGAAGTTACTGCAGGGACACTGTTTAACTTTAAAAGAGTTAAGACTTGGACTCTTTACACTTGCTTTAGTCTTTTATTCAAAGGAGATCCATCCAACAATGGACATCTTCTGGCCTACTTAGGTAATAGTCCACTTGATTTTTGTGTAGCCAGATGACTACTCCTGGTTATATCTGTGCAGCTATTTACAATTGTCATGTTGACGTTTTCACTGGTTTCCTCTCATTTTTATTTGTAGTAGGATCTACTAGAAATGGGTCCAGGATAACCTATGTAAAAGCCCACTGTTTTATGCCATAGTAGCATCATCAGATGTTATCACAGTATCAGTAATAACAAGTAACTTGTTTTGGACGATGCTGAATCTTTTCCACAAAGGAGTTAGGAAAATCTCATTTTTATGTACAATCTTAAAGCACTTTTGTGATGTACGATAGTCTTTTGTTTTCCTGGTTTCCTTTTCTTATCTTCATTACTGGTGTTTGCAGTCTCATATTTATATATTTCCCAGCAGCTGAACATAATTTTGATCTATGCACTGGATCTGTGGAGCTTTTATCCCCTTCCACTGAGTTAAAAGCTTGTTTGCTGTTGAGTATGATACGTAGTTATAGGTTATATGATTTTCACCAGCAGCTCATACATTGCACAAAGATGGCATATTGTGAAAAACTCTGGTAAAATGTCCCCTTGTTCATTTTCCTGATTGCAATTCAAACCCAGCACGGAGTGAGTCAGTTGTTCGCTCCTGCACAGACTGCTGATAGACCTTTGCTGTTATGTGCACCTATGTACTCCCTTGCTTTATTTCAATTAGTTACTCATCTCTTTGTGATGCTTGTTTCTGAGGCTACAATCCAGTTGAGTATTTCAGCCAGTGCAGCAGGCTTTCTGTCTTACAATTTTGATAACATTTCCTGTGTTTTCCCTTTTCATCCTTTTAAGTGCTTGTTACGCCTCTTAAAAGATGGGGATCAGTTTTTTAAAGCCTGTACTTTTATTCCTCTTCGATGCCTTGAAACACGATAATGCATAGCTTGTTTGTGGAGATTGTTGCTTCTGGAGTGGCTGCACCTTGCACCTCAGGAAAAAGAATGATTTCTGCAGCTCTCAGTCCTCCAGGCCCTGTTGATGTAGCTGCACGCGTGTGGCTGTATTCAACCATCTTCTGAAAGTTGTTCTTTTGAGGTTTTGGTGTAGCCATTAGCCTTCTGGATTCTGAGGAGTTTATTTGGAAGTCTCCCATGCTTGTCTCCTGGCCTCTTGTAAAAATAGGTCCTCTTTATATGAGGTCAGTTAAGACTGTATTGTCTTAGGTGTAAGCTTTAAGATAATAAGAAGATTGGTGATTTGCAACTTAATGCACCAGATTGGAGTGCAGATGTGTTGCACTTTCTCACTGTGACATGTCTTTCTGATGTAGTCTTAGGTAAATGATGTGATCTGTCGGTCTCTTTTTATACAACCGTGTTAATATACTTCCTTTGACTTCTCCAAGTTTCTTGCAGTTCATTGACTCATTTATAATATGCTCATACATTGCTCAACAGAGTTAGACCCTTACCTGAAATGGGGCCTCTAACCATTGCTATGTTACCAGTGATAACAAGCAACAAAGTTTTTGAGTTATAATAGCTAGCAAGGAAGGAGCAGCCTTTATAGTAGCTCCAGACATTACTAATTCCCAGTTTTAGAGTTTCAACTTTACTGGGATAAAAGCACTTTACGTGTTCGGGGGCTTATTTCTGTACTGTATATACTTCTTGCGACTGCAGGATGATGAAATATGTACAGTCTCCAGCCAGCGGTCAAAAATAGAAACTTGTCAAATAATAATTCTTCTCCCAAAGGAGAAGGGAAGGAGCAAAATAAGATAAAGAGCAGTATTTGCCTCTTCACACAGAGGCAAGTGCAGAATGATGCTGTTGCTCTCACAGCAACGGGTTACTTCGATGTCTTTCAGAGAGTGGGGACAGCATTTGTTGTTATTTGAGCTTATTGCATCTCTGTTGCCCAGTTGAGTGTCATTATATATGTGTATTTAAAATGCTGTTTGTCTGGCAGCCCAGTGCAGTTTTGGCTGAGGTGAAGAATCACAACTGTGAAGCGAACGGGTTCTTGTTGTCATGTTGCTTCCCGTGCTACTGCAAAGCAGCAATGCCTTTGCTGTAATTGCTTGAAGACACCTTTCCTCTTTCCAAGTAAATTCTTACCTGAGCCCTTGATTGCTCTGTTTCTGATGCTGGTGATTTGGTAACTCCTAACAAGCCCTGACTGAAAAGTTGTCAAAGTTGCTCTTGGGTGTGAGCCCAGTGTTTCTTAACCACATCGGGCTTTTATTCCCATTTGCGTAGTGGAATTTGTAGGGAGGATCTATTTGTCAGCGTATCACTGAATTCTTAGGAGGGTGACAAGACTGCAGTAACTCTTCCTAAGCAATTATGTATGAAGGGTTGTCAGTATGAGTAGTATGGGAAGTTAAAAGCCTTAATTTTCATTTGGAATTGAAACCCTAATGACTTTCCACTCCCACAGCTCATAAAGACCTTGTTTCAGCCTCAAGTTGACCAAGAGAAAAGGATGAGACTTTTTTATTGCAGACTTTTTGCTTGGGATTTTTATGAAAAAGCAGATTTATGAGTCACTGTTCTTTGTATAAAAGATAATTACTAGAGTATGAACCTCAGAAAAGTGACGTTTTATGACTTCGCCACTAGCCACACAGTGCAAGCTTTTGCTTTCTCTCTTTTCAATTAGTTAAGTTAAACAACATCTCGGTTCGAAAGGACTAATTATAGTCCTGTTTGTTGTTTGTTTATACACTAAACATTTTCTATATGTAAAGCGAAGCCGTGGGGAGGGGGAGAGAAAGGATCACCCCAAATGAATGCTATTTAATTGTTTAAAATGATGGGTGTAGATCCTGTGGGTTAAGAGGATGGCTATATTCAGCCATACCCATTACTCACAGCATAGTGAGGAAGAGAAGCTGGATCACACAAATCCTTTTGTTCACCCTAAGAGCATAATTAAGTTCCTCTGGAAATTTGTTCATTTCTCTAACCAGCAGTGTTGTTTAATCAGTGCTTAAATGTAAATCTATGTGTTTATCCACTTCTGTGTGTTTTGTTGTTTCTTTTTTCCCCGATAAGTAAAGGGAGCATTTTGCAATACAATAGCATGTGCTGCCTAACACCAGCGAGGTCTGAGAGTGGGTGTGTACGTAGAGGTGGCACATGCAGGTCAAAGTCCTGCTTTGGCTCTGCAGCAGCAGGTGAAGAGTTTGCACAACAGCAAGCGATTCAGAGCATCTCTGTTTTTATGGATCCACCTGCGATACCTGAAGAGCATCTTCTGTTCAAAGGACAGGTGCTCAGCATTGTCAAAGTACTAAGTATTCTGAACACGATTCAGACTTGCTCTTGAAAGTATGTGAGGTCTCTAGCTAATTTTCCTGGCCATGGGGCTGTGTACTTGGGAAAGCATCGCTGCAGAGCTGTCAATGCCCTCCGTCCATGACAACATAGGTCCAGCAAGCTTTCTGATCCTACAGCAGTGAAGACAAGTCTGTTTGGAGTCCTGCAAGATGAGGAACGGATCATGTAAACAGCAGCTGATGCAGTTGTTGGAGAGGGTGCTATTTTTCCTTTTAGCTCGTTACAGCATCTTGGCCAGGTTGACCAGGGAAGATTTCTGATGGTAAAATCTGCTGTCCTGTTCTTCCATTCTGCCTTATTTGGATAAAAATTAGAGGGCTGTCCTTTTTTATTTTTTTATTTGGCAGTTCAGAGTCAAGCAAATGCAATATTTTTGGGAAAGGCTTGGAACTGGCCCCTGTAAAAGGAATGTTATCTAAAGGGTAAAACTCTCTGACTCTGTTGTGTTTAAGGATAGCGATATTTGAATTTGACCTTTTCTTTTTAAATGAGAGATTTCATATCTGAATTTAAACCAAAACCATATCAAACACAAAGGGACAGATTTTTTCTTTTGAAAACAACATCTGTAGAGCTGGAGGGAAAGGCTGGGCTGCATGGAATGTGTGGTCTGGCATGGGGGTCCATGGGAGTGCTAACCTCCTGGACCTGCTGCAGCAGGGTAGAGAGCAAGAGGGCAATTGCGGGGAGAACTGTGAAGCTCAGATGAAGCTCTCATGCAGCCTTGTGCTGAGCTGCAGGAAAGATGTCCTCATGGTGGGTGAAGGGTGGGCAGCAAGAGTTGCCTGCCTAGCTCAGGATGGAGTAGGAGACCACCACATGGGTGTGGCAGCAGCCCAAAGGAGGAGATGGAGTAAATGAGTCCAAAGATGTGGTTTAGGACCTAGCTGTTAGTTTTAACAGCCGATTTCATTGAACTGGATTGAACTCCCTCCAGCACGGCATTGGTGATGGTGCCTGGAGCTGTAAGATTGTATTTTGATCAGCAAATCAAAAGCAAGTCTACCACCAGCTATGAATGCACTTCCGAATTGCAAGCAAAGGAGATCCCAGAATAATAAAGGGCAGAAGAAGTTGCCTGAAGGAACCAGTTTCCTTGATAAATGCTGGAGGAAGTGTAGACCTGGACTTTGCACTTCTTCCCATCTCAGCTTTTTAAAATGTGCAAACAGATCTAGTACCTGAGTTTTGAACTTGCTGAACTCCTGAGTAGACATAATGCAAGATGGCAGAAAAACCAATAATGATGGAGTTTTGAAAATACAAATGGTTCAGTTGTAGATGTGTGGTATAAATGAAGGAAAGAAATGCATGCGTGTCCTGTGCTGTATATTGTTGACCCAGTTGGTTATTCAATGGTGAAGTCTGATCTGTATGTTTCGAATGACAGATCTGGGTTCTGAAGTGCTTATGATTAGATTAAAACAGTGTAGTAAACCTTAATGGTGCATGAAAAGCTACTGCTGGATTTGCAGTAATACGTACTTTTCTGCCTTAGAACAGCATGAATAATACTTTATGGTTGTATAACTCCTTCCAGACAAGGAGTCTAGGAGTACTTTGTAAACGCTAATGAGTTTGGCCTCATAGCATATTTATAAGCCTGAGAGGTAGCATTATTCACCTTTTTTATGGTTTGGATGTTGACTAGGCTAAGTATGCAAAGAGCAGGCAACAGAGCTTTCATCTTCTGGCCCTCGGTCCTGGGCCCTATCTGCAGGACTCTGTAGACTTTCTAAGTGTGTCTGAGGCATGCTTAGAAATTTACTGCAGATTCAATCCAGCAAAAGGGTTGTTTTTTGCAAACCTCTGGGTATCCTTTGTAAAGCAAAAGCATTGTAATTATTTGATGGTAATTTCTTGCTCGCCTTTTTGTTCTGCAGCAACAGAGATTGAAGCTAATCCTCTACTGGAATGAAATCAGTTTGGGCATTATGAATATCGTTTCCTTGCCCAGAACAAAGAGGCTAAGCTAATGTGAATGAGAACTCCTGTTATCTTTACATGGGAATTGCAGGTGGGTAAGGAATGTGAGGTCAGCCGGGATTGGGAGCAGATAATTGCCTGTGTCAAAGGGCAGTGAGAGTGATGCCTGTGAAAAATGCCTTGCAAAGTAGGTGGGATCAGGCACTGTGATGGGCACACACAGATTTTTCTCTAGCAGCTTCTTAAAATGCTTATCCCAAAATGTCTTCATTATTTGTAGATTTTTGTAGTGGGATGTTCTGCAACATGAGCATCACATGGATGGTAGATAAATTTTATAAATATTTTGTGTGTGAATTCAGTTTTTGGTGGCAAGAACTACCAGAAAGACAGTTCTAAAGGGGAAAGTCCCTCTTTAGCTATAGGATAAGTGTATGTGAGCAGACATTGCACGTTCTGCTTTCACATTTCCAACCTGAAAAGCTCCTTCCTGATCTCAGTGCTTTTTCATGGACTGGAAACCAGTAAGGATCCCAACAAAGAGTCTGTGAAGTTCTAGATATGGAGGTGGTGATCTTCATGATGTGGCCATGCATCTGCTAGCAGAGTTGGTTGTTAGAATGAGCAGCATTTGTGAGCTCAGATCACAGAATCATAGAACAGTTTGGGTTGGAAGGGACCTTCAAAGGTCATCTAGTCCAACTCCCCCTGCAGTGAGCAGGGACATCTTCAATTAGATCAGGTTGCCCAGAGCCCCATCCAACCTGACCTGGAATGTTTCCAGGAATGGGGCATCTACCACCTCTCGGGACAACCTGTGCCAGTGTTTCACCACCTGCATTGTAAAAAATTTATTCTTATATCTAGTCTAGCTCTCGCTCTTTTAGATTAAAACCATCACCCCTTGTCCTGTCACAACAGGCCCTGCTAATAAGACTGTCCCCATCTTTCTTGTAAGCCCCTTGAAGTACTGGAATGCCGCGATAAGGTCTTTCCATGATGAACAACCCCAACTCTGTCAGTCCCTCCTCACGCGGCACCTCTCGGGACAACCTGTGCCAGTGTTTCACCACCTGCATTGTAAAAAATTTATTCTTATATCTAGTCTAGCTCTCGCTCTTTTAGATTAAAACCATCACCCCTTGTCCTGTCACAACAGGCCCTGCTAATAAGACTGTCCCCATCTTTCTTGTAAGCCCCTTGAAGTACTGGAATGCCGCGATAAGGTCTTTCCATGATGAACAACCCCAACTCTGTCAGTCCCTCCTCACGCGGGAGGTGCTCCATCCCTCTGATAATTTTTGTGGTCCTCCTCTGGATCCTTTCCAACAGGTCTATGCCTTTCCTGTGCTGAGAACTCCAGACCCAGACACAGTACTCCAGGTGGGGTCTCAGTAGAGCGGAGTAGAGTGGTAGGATCACCTCCCTCGACCTTCTGGCCACGTTGCTTTTGATGCAGCCACCTTTCTGGTTGGCTTTCTGGGCTGTGAGCACACATTGCCAACTTATGTCCAGCTTTTCAACCATGAATATCCCCTCTTGGCCTAAGATAGTCAAACCAGGAGACTAAAGTGCTCCTGAAACTGCTTTTTGAGCTCAGTGTTGGGTGGGATGATGACTGTAGTGGAAGCTTGGTGGTGAGGATTTGAAACAGAAGAACATATGTGAATTTTTTACAGTAGTTTTATTAGAAAAGACTTGGGGAGTTGCCTAGGAAGATTTACATGTGGTTGATTATTATTTTATAGACATGATGGAAACTGCAATAATAAGCTAGCTGGCACTTGAAGAAAGGTACAGATTTTCTTTTTTTCAGAGGCAGCTGTTTTGTTTACTCTCTGTCTTTCCACATGTAGATCAGACTCATCTCAGATTCTGAGATGTTACCACAATGAAGAAAGCTTTTAACATCCCCTTAAGCTGAATTGTTCCAAGGATGAATTTGGCTTATGGTCTTCTGCTATGCTGGTTATAACCATGCGAACATGAAGAGAAGTGCTTGACTTCTAGTAAATTGATGCTAAACATATGAGTGGCAGCTGGAGTTGTAAGCAGAAGGAAGCATAGATTTGAAGTGTGTGGTGATGTACATTACCTGAGTGATTTGGGGAAAGCAGTCTCTGGGACATCAGTATTCCCTTCTACCATGACATCCACAGACTGAGAGGTATGAGAGCTGTGCTACACTGTGTGTTCTGATGCTGAAATTGCATCCAGTGTATTGCTGCACTTCAGATGTTTGTCTCACTGAATTAAGTAGCATTAAAGCAGGTGGTTACTCCGTATGACTGGCCTGTATTTTTAGTCTGATCCTGCTATATGAAATGATGTATTGTCATGTGACCTTTTTCCTTATCTGGCTGCTTCTGGAATGCAACCTAGCCTTAGCTCTTCAGCACAGAACAAAAGCTTTTCTGAAATGCTGTTTGCTCATGCTTACAAATAACAAACTTCAGGTGATTAGCAAGAGGCTTTGGCAAGTCATGCAGATACACAAAATATTTCAGTATATACCTGGCATCCTTGCAGAGCCAGGAGCTGTAACATCCTATAGAGAGGCTCTTCGTTGACTGTGCACTGCTAAATCTTTCTAATACATCCCATAATGTGTAGTGAAAGATCTAGATAATGGAAGAAAACAGTTACTTATCTGGGATTAGCCTACATAAAACATTTACACTGAGCAGAAACTAGGCCAGAACACCATTCTTTTGTAAATGGTGATGATGAATTGTGACCTGATCCAAAATCTTTTGAAATCGAAAGAGCCTTTGTAGTTCCTTCAGTGAATGGACTTCGGACCCTCGACTTTGGCTTAGTGGACCCTTTGAACCTGTGGACTTTGGCTTAGTACTACAGTCTATGTCTATCAGCATTCTAATTGCAGAGGAAAGTCTTAGTTAAAAAAAAAAAAATCAACTCCAGCCCCCCAAGCACCCAAGCACACCAGATAAGCAGAGTGCAATTAATAGCATTCTTGTACAAACTCTCAGGTTGGTTGGGTATCAGTGCCTCTGTACGAAGAATAGCCTGCCTGCTTTTCCAAAACCCTGCTCTGCTAGTGGTGCACGAGGCATCTTCCTGATGATTTGTTATGGTAGGAGCTACAGAGTACTCTTTAATAAATAGATGTATGTGTGTGACACTCAACCAAAGGGGAGATTTATACTTGGCTATTCCATTGCTGCTTATTACCACATGATGTTTCATTGACTACAATTATATGTCTGCCTTTACTCTTTAAGGTCTAGAAAGGTTTTGTGATATTACTATCCTCTTCCACTCAACAGAGCCTCACAGAGGCACTTTCCAACATGATGGATGGGTTTGCAGGTGCTTTGGCTCTGGTAGGCCTGGTCATATGAAAGCATGGATTTTGGCTGAGCAAGATTCACAGTACTGTTATGCTGACGGTGTTTTGGAAGTTGAGCTTAATGTCACCAGCTGCCTGAGTTCTCAGAGTTTTGCGCTGCGGGATAGTCTTGGTCTTATAGACTGTTAGCTGGGAAGATCCTCGTAACTCCTACAGGTCTTAGAGGACATGTAGGTCTTTTGATGAATGTAGTGTAACATTCGTTAAACCAGCTGAAGCTCAAAATAGAGTATTTGCTCTGACTTTAGGAGAATGATTTAGATTTTTATTAGCTGGTATATTTCACCTATTCACCTGTTTCACCTATATTCACCTATTTTTTGTTTCTTTGGGGCAGATTCTACTATTTACTGCCGATATCTGCTACATTTTTAATCAGAAGACATTCTCATTAAGCTAAAATAGTTTATTTCTCCATTTGGAAGTCAATACGATGTAAAATCTTTCCAAAACAGTGGCTAAAAGCAAGAGGATCTGCTAGGTATTTTACCTTGTATAGATATTTTGGGAGACATCCGGACTGCGCTGAGATCTGTGGCAAAACTTCCTTTGGCTTTGGAAGGACTAGGATTTCACTTCTTGTTTTGCATTTGCCTGCAACTTTTCATTCCTGGCTAGTGCATATTACAGCTTTAATGATTTCATTTTGACGTGGCTTTTAGAAACCATGACCCTTTTTATCCACGGTCAAACCCTGTGTTGCTGCGCCCTTGTGCTCTGAGACCTCATTCATAAACATTTCTTCAAACACGGCTCTTTATCCCGTGTCCAGGGATGCGAGAGAATCCCAAACAATAGCGAGGCTGAGACAAAAGCTGCCATTGTGGTGGGGGCGACGGGGCGGGAGCGTGGAGGGGCCGGGAGCCTCAGTGGGCTGCGACCATTGTGCCTGTAATTGGATTTCTGCTGGTGGTGGCCAGCCGGTGGGAGCGAGAGTAGGACCCGTCAGGGCAGGCATGCCCGCTGGAATAAACGTGGCAGTGATTGGAGGAGGCAGATGACCTTTAAAGCCCGTGTTGTTGAGCGAGACCTAATACGGTACAAATGCACCAGGTTGCAACTTTATTAGTGATTAGACACAGAGATAAGCCTCAGCACATTGCCTAATCTGCAGAGCCTAATTCCAGGCATTGAAGCCAGGGATGCTGATGCAGACTGAGCGCCCATTCAGTCTGAGTGAACCGAAGCGACTGCAGACAATATGATAGGGAGTTTCTGGATAACCTGGGTCTAGGGCAGGTTCTGATGAGCTTCTGCTGTGGAAGTACTGGGACAGGGAGGCAGGCACTCAAATATGGAACTGGGAGAGAGTGATACAGTTGTTGACTTCAAACCCAGCTGAACTTCTGTGACGGCTGATCAGAAGAGTATTTGCAGTGAGCAAGAATTGGTCCTTCCTGACAAAAGTAAGGTGAAGCAACTTGTTAAGCGGAGTGTTTAAGGGGGAAACCAACTTTTCCATATTTCCATTTTTTCATCTGAGGCTGGTCCTGGGTGCTTTGGAGCTATTCTGAGTTCTTCTCATCTTCTTTTGGACAGAGTTCCCTTTCGTACGGGCCAGGGTAAAGGCTTTGATGGGTTGGGCCCATGGCTGATCCATGCTGGATGTTTTAGGCTGTGGCTGAATTCTACTAATATGTCTGCATGAACGGTGGTGGAAAATGTTAGAGGTTGCAAGCAAAGATGAATCACCGTAGGCCAAGGGTTAAGACAGTACAGCAAGTATGATGCTGTGGTATGCTCTGTTATTGGATTTCCTCCAAGGTTTGCTCTTTGAGGAGCTTTAGCCTCATGGCATGCTGCAGAGACCTGCTGCTTGGTGCCATCCTTTAAGCATAATGTGCGAGCCTTCAGTTGGATCCTATTCAGATCTTGGTCTGTGTTACAAATATATGCATTGAAATGTTTGGCAGATTCACCCTGCAAATCCAGACAAGCCCATGCAACCCTAACTTTTAAATCCATGGCTTGGAATTCTGCCTCCAAGAGCCACTGCAAACTTCCTTGTCCTGGTCTCTCTTGGGTGTCATCTGCCTTGTCTTCAGACCCACCTAGACAACTGTAGGAATATAATCTAAAAAAAATCTTGATAATAGGCATACCCTCTTTACATTTTTGATCAGAGGAGCTCTTTTTGACCTTTATTTGGGCAAACTGGTATTAAACTAATCTCATCCGATCTCTGTAGTGACAGGGTGACCTATTTTTTTTTTTAATCTTGTAAAATGATGTTGTTAAAGTTACTGCATCTCACTGCCTTTGCCCCTTGCCTCCAGGCAAAACCCATTTGGGATTCATGCTTCTCTAGTTTTCTCTTAGCCCTTCGTAACTGTGTTTCAACTTGAATTTTGGAACACCTGGCTCTCTATTTGGAGGTGAAAAGGGGTGAGAAGCTTCAAGTGCTGCAAGAGAAGTATCACTGGGGAGATATCCTGGGGAGGCGGCAGGCCACAGAGGTTTCCTAGGAGAAACCAAAACCTTGTCCTTGAGATGTTAATTTCTCCAATTTGATAAGAGGTAATTTGGAAATGCTAAATTTCTTCATCGAAAGGGTTGTAAAGCATGGAAACAGGCTGCCCAGGGAAGTGGTGGAGTGACCATCCCTGAAGATATTCAAAAAACGTGTAGATGTGGCACTTAGGGACATGGTTTAGTGGTGACTTGACAGTATTAGGGTAGTGGTTGGACTTGATGATCTTAAAGGTCTCCTCCAACCAAAACAATTCTATGCTTCTATGATTCTAATTCTCCTGTGGTTCGTTCAGAACCAGCGAGTGACCTGGCCAAGGCCAAGCTGTAGGTGAGGCCTCTGTAGGTCCCAGGTCAGGGCCCCCATCCCTGGGAGAGCACCTTGTTGGGCTCCTGTATCAACTTCCCTGCAGCTTTGCGGTGTTTTCCCTTTTATCACCCAGCCAGGGCTTGTTGTCTGTCTTTTGCCTCCAGAGTTTTGGACAGGAGCCACTGGCTTCCTTTTCTGTTCAAGGAAGGCCTGCATTAACGAGTCCTCTCCTCTGGCTAAAAAACTGTGAATTTGAGGAGGAAGTTTCTGTTGCTGTGAGCAAAACTGGGACTAGGCCTGTTTTTATGAAGTCAAAATCTGTGAATGGCAAATGGTGATACAAACTACATGTCTGGTGCTACCTAGCATGCCCAGAGCCATTTGGGAGCTTCCCTGAGGGTGTAAAATGAATATTGTCCCACCAACCTTATGCATCACCTTCCCTCAGCGTAGAATTAAACTTGGTTCTGGGGATGCTTGAAAGAGGTGAAGCAGGAGTTAAAAGTGGGGAGAGGTTGCTCAGCCCACACCTCTGCTACTTGTCTGAGGTGGGCAGTAGGTGGGAAGATTTTCTGGACTGATGCAAATTTTGGCGTAGCACACTGGCCGGTTTCATTTTCTGCTTGCACCTGAGGCAGCCAGAGCACGCTTTGCGCCAGAGCACTGTGACTGCTGCAGAAGATGCCTCCTATGGCATACACTTCTGCTGGAGCTGATTAGAGTAGCATTGGACCTAAATCCTTAAGAGAAGCCTAAAGCCTTTTGCAGCAGAAGAGTGTCATTCCTTGTTTGCTCTGGTGTCTTGGAAGGTGGTGGTGTGCCTTCTTCCCACCCACTTCCTTGGTGGTAAGGACAGCACAAGCAGTAATACGTACTTGACATAGTTTGTGTTCACCCTGTGAGAGAGTGTACATGTCTCGGGAGGAGGCTTACTGAGCGGTGAGCTCCTCACTGCCTGACGGCATCTCCTTTCTCTGAGCCAGCAGCGCTGCTGTACTCTGCTGCACAGCCCCTTACCCACCCGCGGCGATGGGGCTCTTGGGACGCGCTGTGGGGCGGGGGGAATACTTCGTTCACTAATCTCCAGACAGCGAGGCCTTAGTTAAATAAATCCATGCCTATAGGCAGCTTTCTGGGTGCTCATTATAATACTAATTCAGTTGAATTCCTAATTAAGAGACCAGTGGTTTTGTGTGGGTATTGGAAGCTGGTGTAGCTTTCTTAGGGTGAAGAAATCATCCACCAAAATCTGCTTTGGGGACAGAAGCTGAAATGAGATCATAATCTAAAAAAAGATGTCTGTAAAACAAAACAACTATTTTAAATGTGTTGTAAAGTCGGTGTATTACTTCAGATCAGACAGGGTGTGGAATTATTCTTTTAGCTGACTTTTTGTGCAACATCAGCAAGAGAACTGTGTAAACACGTCCATAGATGAAGAGATGTCTCTGCCTTGAAATGCTAGGGAGGACAGTTTTCAAGCCCAAGTGCAGTGTTATTTCTTTGGGTTAGGTGAGAGGGCTGCTTCAGATAATTTGAATTAAGATTAAATGAAGACAGCTTTCCAAAGAGAAAGAGAATCCAAAGCAAGCCCTGCCCTGACCCCTCAATATCTGTGAAGAAATCCCAGCAATATCCCTCTTTGACCATTCAGGGTTACTTATGTCCAGAACAAGCAGAACAGCTTACAGTCCATGAATTTTAATTTTGTAAATTGGAAGAAGTAATCTGTCCACACTTCACACTGTGGGCTGGCTTAGGCTGATGATCTCTTCTATTTATATTGTCTCTTTCATTTTAATGGGCTGTATTGCAAGGGTTTAGTTCAGGGAGTGTTTGTGCATGTGTTTTTGTGTTGGTGGTGCACTCTATCATTGCTCTAATGGACCTCTGGAGGAATGTGATACAATAGTTAGTGCCAGCTATGCTGTTAAATAATAGCTCTTTCAGGAAGGAAGTGAAGAATAATTTATGTACAGGAAAACAGAGCAGGTACACAGAGAACAATAAAAATAGATATGCTGTGATTTCATTAAACAGGAGGCAGCTCCTACAGCAAAAAGTTGCTGGGGCTCTGCGATGCCTGCTGGTGCCCTCCTGCACATGGAGGAGGGATGGATGGGGCTCCAGGAGCTTGGGCGCTCAGGAGCAGGGAGCAGACCAAAGCCTGGGGGTTGTTCAGCTGGTGCTGAGCACTATCAGACACGTGCATCCAGCAGCCCAAATGCAGTGCCCTTGCAGAGGCACTGTGAAAATCCTGTGCTTGTCAGGTTTTCATGACGGAGGTGTTACCTTCTAAGGAAAATTTTGGCGTGAGGGCACTGCTGGAGTTTGCTTGTACCAGGAAAGGGCTATAAACTGTGACCTGCCTTTTGATTGTACCAATACACTCGCTAGTGACTAAACAATTTTGTGCATTAGTGTACTTGATCATCTGCTGGACACTCTCCACTTTTGTTTGGGTAGCCTTTCTTTTGTATTTGAATGTGAATAAATACTGATCGAGTAGATCCCTGGGCTCCATCTGGGCTATGGGGCTGAACAGGAGGCACAGTCGTGGCTGTGCTTCTGTGAGCTCCTCAAATAAACAGAGACCTTCTCAAGGGCTACTGGGAGAACTCTCTCTCTGCTGATTTTGAAAGTAACCTATAAATCAAAGCGTATCTCTCGCCTCCCTCCCTTTGGCATTCCACTTTTGAGAGAGGTTTACTTTTGCAGTGCACAGCTGAAATGTCAGCTTTTGATTACTCCTTGCCTTTAGTCATAGAGATGTATTATTTAAGGGTAAATACATTCCCATCAGAAGTGGTATCCTGTGTCTAAGCCGTTAGGAAGTGATCACTATTTATCTTGTCAAAGAAACTTTTTAGCCCTTCTGCAGGCTTCACCTGAAACCCCCCTGTGCCCCAGCCCCTCTCTCCCCATTTCACACGTGTGGTGGGACCCCACTGGAGGCCTCTCAAGCAGGGAAGACATGAAAGCAGAGAAATCCCAGTCGCATTCTTGTAAAGAAGCAGACCACCTATGTGATGGGGCACCTGGGCACGTAGGTCAGCAGTATATTTTGAGAACACGGATTACCTGTAAGGGGGCCGCAGTTTACATTCCCGTACAGCGGGGAACTGTGTAATGCTATCTGGTACCTTTGGCTACGGCACTGCTATCGTTTTTCTACTAAAGTTCAGATGGTAATTTTAAACCATGGGAAAACGTTTTTTCTCTTTGAAGAGCATTGTTAGTCACTTGAAGTCTCCTCCCTTGTTCCTTTGCTGAGTGCATCAGCCCTCAATCAGATTGCAGGGAGCCCACGATTCCCCAGGCAGCGTGGGAGGGGGTTCCCACCGCGGGGATGGATGCACAGGGCAGAGGGGGCTGGCATCAGGTCAGAGGGGGCTGGCATCAGGTCAGAGGGGGCTGGCATCACTTATCTTCTGGATTTGGCTTATGTGGGCATGCTGGTCTTTGATTATGGGGGCAGGAATGTGACAGACACATTTGAATTATCTTGGGTGAAATTAACCAACGTTTTAAAGAGGACTTCTACAAATTCACAAATTACAGTTATGTCAAGAAAATACTAATTGCCTGCAATTTTCCCTCTACCCCTTCTCACCTCCCAGCATATCTGTGTTCCCTCACTGAATAATATTCCACCTCTCTGAAAATGTAGTGAAATGCCTGCATGTATTTCAATGGAAATGACATCACAGTAAGAATGCTTAGTTTCTTATGTACTGCCAGGTGTTATTGGCACAGTGGGGGAATCTGCACTTTAACAGATCCTTGGCTTAATAAAGAAGTGAAAATGATGCCCGGTATCTTTGGATTGTTGGGTTTTATTAAGCTATCCCTCCTCTCCTAGGAACAATGCAAATTCACTTTAAAGTGCATTTCAACAGCACTGTCTTTTTATTTTCCGTCAATACTGGGATGAGGGACATCTGATAATGCAGTCCCGGTGGAAAACCTTGATAACTTGAGCTGTTAATGTAAAACAACATACTGTGTTGCATTAAAAGATAAGGCTACAAAGGTGCGGTGCTTTTTTGGGTGGGTTTTTCTTTCCTTAAGGCAACAGTTATTTGGCCATGGAAAAGCCAGAGGGAGTGTGTGTGACAAATGCATTTCTGGTGGAATTGCACCCGTGATGCTACCTGGCCACAGATCCTTCTGCAGATGTTATGAATATAAGGTCTCACGGAGAAGGTCATAAGTGATGGTAGGAAGAAACTCCTAAGATGAATGTAATATCTTTTTGAAACTTCCTGCCTTTTTTCTGAGCTCCTGAAAGATGTTTCTACCAAACACCCCTCTGGTCCCAGGGAGGGTAAGGAAATCCCTGCCAGCAGCCTGGTGCGTGGCAGGCCTGCTCCTTGCCCTTACAGTAAAAACAAACCCCCAAACCCCTAGCAAAACTAGAGCTTGTGCCATTTCAAACAAAAGGCAGGGCTGCTGGGAAGGGTATGTCAAGAATCTGACCCCAGGAGTGCAAAGCCAAAAGGGCGATGGCAGGAGCAGGGTTATGGCCATCCCAGCACAGCAGCTTCCAAGCTGTTTATTCAGTTGCCGTTTAATTAAAAGCTGGGGCAGTTGCAAGCACAACATTATTTATTTATTTGTGCCGATAGAAGCTCTTTTCTTTAGGGGTGTGGCTTGAGTGTTGGAGAAGTGTGGTTGCCTTTCTGAAGAATAACTTGTGCCATTGCTTGCTCTCCAAGGGCCTCAGTCCCATTTTCTTTTGGCTCCAGTAATAATCTTGCAGCTAGAAAACTGAAAGTAATGTTGTTAAACTAGAATTAATTATCATAGAATCATTTAGGTTGGAAAGAACCCTTAAGATCATCGAGTCCAACCATAAGGCTAACAGTACCAAGTCCACCACTAAACCATGTCCCTAAAGGCCACGTCTACACGTCTTTTAAATACCTCTGGGGACGGTGTCTCAACCACTTCTCTGGGCAGCCTGTCCAATGCTTGATAACCTTTTTGGTGAAGAAATTTTTTCTAACATCCAATCTAAACCTCTCCTGGTGCAACTTGAGGCCATTTCCTCTCATCCCAATTATGAGCATCTCCTTATAATGCAAAATAGGTACCCCAAAATTGCTATTATCCGGTTAATTATTGGTTAATTAATTATTGGTTAATTTAGTGTGCCTTCCATGGTACAGACCACAGGTTGAAGCACACCCTCTGCCATTTGAGTGCCAGCCCTATTACTGCTGTTTCTGCTCCAGACAGGTCAAAGGACCAATCCAGATGTCTGTACGATCCAGGTACTTCTGGGCTTAAATGCACGGGCATCCCTGGAAAACTGATAGACTGATAGATTTTTTTTAAAGGGGTAGAGTGCTGTTGATCCATTGATACCGGAGGATTTGTAGATATGTTTTGCTTCTGTGCACCAGGCCACATGATCTTGATGACATCCAGGACTTGAGATTTCCATGAGGTTTTCAGCAAGAATATTGAGTTAAAATTCAATGGCATTCTGCTGTCTTTAGTGATATCCAGGTGGAAAGTACAGGCAAGTAATTACACATAATTTTCATGGTTTTTTTCCTGAGACAGACAACAGTCTTCCTATATACTAGGGTGAATGGTGCAGAACAATCTTGAATTGAGTGTGCCGTAATTAATACAAATGTTAGCTACTTTTACACATAAGTCACATTCAAATGTCAAACACTTGTTATTCATTGTCTGTGAGTAATTTTTCTTGCTTGCATATGTGTGAATTAAGTGTATGTTTTGAAGTCATGAAGTATCCAAGGACATAACTAAAAATAGGAAGTGTGCGTTGTTTGTTTGCCATCAAGAGTAAGAAGAAATTCTGGATGGCAGACGGTTTCTTGCTACATGGTGTTCAAAGGAGAGAGAAAGAGTGCTCTGAAGCATTCGTGTGCTGCTACGGGACCTTCCTGAGTGCCAGAGTTTGTAGGTTAGGGCATTTTTTTTTACTTATCATTTGGAATTTCCTTGTTTGTACAGTCTGTGGAGAAACTGTCACTGCATAGGTGTCATTCCCAGGTGAAGAGCTGTGAATCCAAATATGCCACTTGAAAAAAAGGTCAGAGACAAAGCAGGGTCCTTCCCTTTGCTTTCCCTTTGTATTCACCACTGTATTTATCCCGTTGCAAAATGATCAGCAAATAAATGGTTACCAGCCTTTGCATTTAAATAGCCCTTATATGGAAATAAGTGGCAGCAGTTTGAACCTCGAGGGCTTGAACTGTGTTGGCTTGAACTTTTGTTTCCTGGTACTGTTGCTCGTTGTAGGCAGCATCAGTGTCACCCGGAAGATCCTGCCTTGCTGCAGGCTGACATAGTCCTTCAGCTGCCGGGCTGCGGCATCTTGGAAAGGACAGAGCAGGAAGAGCAGGCTGCCTGTTGGCCCTGCCTGCTCCAGCCCCTCACCACTGGAGGGGACACACTTTGGAGGAGTCCTCAGTGAGAATGTTTAGAAAGTCCTTGTTGGGGATGCTCAGAAAAGTCCTTTTTGGGAATTCTCAGAAAAGCCCTCGCATAACCAATCCTTGAAGCTATTTCTCTGGAATGGCTATTGGTTTTTCTTCATTCAGGAATACCTCTGTCACAGCTTTTGCTATTCTAAGAGTTGGAAAGTGAGGTTTTCCTACAGTGAAGAAGGTGGTATGGGAAGCATTTCTAGGAAGTCACAAGGCAAGTGCTAAAATGCTGCTTTCCAGTTGAGCTTTAAGGATTCATGCAGCTGCTGATGATGAGATGACTGGTTCATGAAAATGCTCCTGGAGCTATAATTCTCTTGGAGCAGCCACCTCATAAGCTTGCTCATGAAACTGTGTGAGCATGTGAATGAAAAGCAAGCTTGCTCTGTTACAGAGCCCATCCAACACAGGGAGGCCAATTTGTAGGGCAAGCCAGGGAGTCGGATCCGCAGCGGCTGGACCTACAAACCCCCCCATTGCTGCAAGCTGAGCTGAGTTGACTCTTGCCTGAGCTGGTTTTCTGTGTCCCTCCATGGCCTGGCCACTGAAGCTGTGCTGGATGAGATTGAGATGCAGGGACTTAATAAGTGCTGTCGGAGCTGGAAGCTGGAAATGATGTTCTTTGTTCAGGCATGCTACAGGGAAAAAGTAGCCGAAGTTTGACCTTTCCTTCAAAACGTTTTGTATCCATTTACACCATTATCTATCATTTACATCATTATCTATCTATTATCTATTCAATGTAGCTGGGCCCTTTCTGATTCTGATTTTCTTTTCCTTTTGGAAGAGGCTGGGACAGGGTGAGGAGGAGCAGGTGTGGAACGGCAGCATGTGGGCGACTTTGCCTGGAAAAAGTATTCCCTGTGTATGTAACCCTGTTTGTGGCATTGAAGGAAGGTTGCCAGGAACAACGGGACTGGGGCCTTTGTTTTTGAGCAGAACTGTTCCCTAAGCCAGCCTGGTTCAGGGGGAGGCTGCTGCATGGACCCGGCTAGGCTCTTCCCTCTGGCCTGGCCCTCTGCCTGCTATGATGCTCGGTTCTGGGACCTGAGAAGAGGTGTCTGATTATTTTATTGCTGGGTTTAAGCCTGCTTCTGGAGTTTGGGGAGAGTTAGCCTGTGCTTTGATTAGGCAATCTCTGCTTTGATCAGTAAAGAGCCTTAAATCTGCTGCACTGAGGGTCTTGCAAGGCAGTCATCAGAGCTGGAAAAACAGATATTTGAGTCAAAGGGTCTGTCCCGGGCTGCTCAATTCCTTGGCGCTAGGTAGGAAAGAAGAATTTCAGACTGTGTTTCTAATTCCTTCCTATAGCATGGCCCTGGATGACAACAGAAAAAAAAATATTCAAGACTTTTCTTTCCTGTAATGGAAGAAATGAAGGACAACCCCCCGCTCCTCCTGACTGTCCGTAACCTCCAAGCTTGTCAGAGATGCTCTGGCGGATTCCCCTGCCAGGCTGGGTTCCTGCTTTGAAACACGTCTGACTTTTATCTAGTATCTGTTAAAGCATCCTGAGTGATAAAGGATGTTTTTATTCTCTCCATTCCTCCTCATGTTTTACAGAAGGCCGTAAGTATTGCATAAAAGCACAAAGCTGCTGTTTTAGGCAGCAGTATGCTTGTAAGCTACTTGAGTCGGACAACCTGTCTTCCTCCAGGTTTTGTGTGGGACTGGTCGCACTGGCAGCAATAAATAACAGTGGTTCCCCATTGTGCATGGAGGTGTTTAAATGGTCCTTGCTTGGAGGTAGTGACTCAGCCCTGGCGGTTACCTGCAGCTGCAGGTAACCAATGGCTGCACTGAAATCTTTAGCGACATGGTCCTGTTTGTGTTGCGCAGAGGTTGGTGTATATCAGGGGTGACCATCAAGCTCTGAATTTTCATTCCGTGAGCTGTAATCACGAGCTGATCACCCTGCAGAGCTGCCAAAATAAGCCCATGATCTGCTCCAGGATGGACTTTTACACTTGCCGGGCTCTGAAGTTGTGCTTATGGGGCCAAACTGGTGTTGCTCCCATGGCCTGA
>NW_010405157.1:80130-106296 GCF_000710305.1 Buceros rhinoceros silvestris | reverse complement strand
GCTGACCCAAGCCAGCAAAACGGGTTCAAACAAGCTGCTGCTGCTAATCTGCTTAATGTCTCTGCACGTTGTAATAGCACATCATCTGCTGCTGCTGCTAGTGGAAGCAGGGCTGTTATCAGCAGTGGTTTCAAATGCCTGGTGACACTGCTGAAACAGATGCAACTCAAGTCGCAGAGCTGACCCAGTTCATTAAAAGTTGTGTGCACTTTTTCTTTTTTAATTCAAAATAAGTCCTTATTTCCTCAAAAGGTTTGAACCTTAAAAAAAAAGCCCCCAATGCTCAGCCTTTAGTTGTGGCTCACTTGATGCCTTTGGGTTTCTTCTTGTGGCATGTCTCTGCAGCTTGTTGTAAGGATTCCACTATGTAAGGAAAGCCAGGAGTCAGTGCAATGCTGGGAAGGAGGAGCAGCGCATGGTGCTGTGGACCTGCTCTGTTCTCACATGCTTGCCAGGGCTGGAAGGTGGAGAAAGAGGAGCCTCCCAAGGCATGTTGCCACAGCAGTACCAACCCAGCTCTGAGGGTTTGGTGCCTGCCTTTTGTGTTTTTTTGCTATAACCCATGTAGTTACTCCTAGCTCAAGTGTAGCTTTAGCTGCAGGAACATGCTGTACATCACTGTGGCTTGCTCTTGGTGAGAAGAGCATGGTGGTGAGAAACACACGTGTATGCTGGTGTGATGGCATCAGAGCAAAAAGGGGCTGTTTCTTCCTCGGCTGCACTGCCATTGCTACAGCCATGCAACTTAGAATCATAGAATTGTTTAGGTTGGAAAAGACCTTTAAGATCATCAGATCCAACCATGAATCTAACAGTGCCAAGTCCACCACTAAACTATGTCCCTCAGCAACACGTCTACACATCTTTTAAATACCTCCAGGGATGGTGACTCAACCAGCTCCCTGGGCAGCTTGTGCCAGGGCTTGACAACCCTTTTGGTAAGGAAATTTTTCCTAATATCCCATTTAAATCTCCCCTGGTGTAGCTTAGGCCATTTCCTTATGTGTGTTCAGCCAAGGCTTTGGGGAGAAAAGTGGCATTTTTGGAGCTGGCTGGCCTAGTGGAAGAAGTCCTGTTCTCAGCAAGGTGGGACCAGCCCTTGCTGATTAGTGGCTCCACTGATTTGCCAATGAAGCAGAATCAGCTGTGCTTACAGATTGCCTGGATGATCTCTGCCTAATTTGACTGGAGTCGAGCAATCAAACCTCTGGGGCAAGAGTTTGTATGTTGGTGTAAAGTGAGGAAGGGGTATGTTTTGATTTTGCTTGTTTAAATAAGTATATTTGAAGTGGAAGTAAAGCACGAAACAACAGCAAAATGAGTCAGAGAAGCAGTGAGCAGTGAAGGTGTGGAGAAGAAGGAACATCAGCAAATGAGTCTAGAACATAGAAAAAGATAGATAGAATCAAAGAAAATAAATGCAAGGTAAAGGTATGGTCAGACATAGCTCCCCTTGAGTGCACGGTGTGCAGACCCTCTCACAGGTGGTTGTGGCAGCTCTGCCTGAGGATGCACTGCAGCATCTGTCCACCTTGGAGGGAGCTGATGGTCTCCTGGGTCAGAGTATGGCCTCCTAACTCCCCTTACATCAGCAAGGATTTTGTTTGGGAAGGGACTGTTTGCTGAGTACTAGAAAAGAGAGCAGCGATACAGTTGCCATCTCTTCAGTGGAAGAGTAGAGACTTCAGTGGATTTTTTTTTTTCTTGCGTTTGAAAAAGAATGGTGATAAGAAGCGTTTTCTGAAGTGTCTTGGACTTTTCAAAGCCTACAAAAGATTTCTTTTGCATGTTCCACCTATTTGAAAAGCTGTGGGAAGGTAGGGAGAGATCTGCAGCACTCATCAATGTGTACATGAGCTGCACATGCAATAGCTAATGAAATTGCTCTCAAAATGTAGTCAGTGATTTAGATGAGGATGGTTGCTAGCATTGCGCTTGTGAACTGCTCTGGTCCACCTCCCTTTTCTGAGGGCAGCATTTCAGCCTATCATGTCCTTATTTGTCTGTGACATTCTGCTTTGGTGGCACTGTAGCACCATGGGGTGAGAAACTCCAGTACAAAAATCCCAGGACCTTAAAAAAGAGAAATCTCTTGTAATGAAATTATATTGGTCTCACACAAATATGGAAACCAAAGCAAGCTTTTTCTTTTTAAGAGCTGTTTAGAACAAGGTTTAATTTGATCTGGAAATCACTACTTTTTTCTTTTTTTCTTTAAATGATTTTATTTTCACTTCAGCAGAAACCAAATTCTCTTCAGTTATGTGGGGTGAGTTGTCAGCTGCTGTGCTCAGGCTGCTGAGTTAAAGGTTTGCTGGGGCCACCTGAACCTTTGGAGACCACCATGGCTAATGTATGCAATCCCACCTGTCTCCGTGGGTGGGAACTGACCTTGGGCTCACTGCCTATGCAGTGCCTGGGGTAATGGGGCCGTAAACCCATAAGGAGTCCGCAGGAGAAGCAGCAGTTAGGTGTTATGCACAAATCGAGCAGACCATAGGCTGATCGCTGGTGTGTATGTGGGGAAGGTGGGATGGTTAATCACAGCCTGAGATGGGGATGTTCTACCATGGTGAGTGCAGGATCACATGCACTTGGCTAAATTAATCTCTTAGCAGAAAGAGGGAGGCAGCCCTTGCAGGGCTCCCACAGTTCCTTGTCTGACCCTGCTTTAGCTGTGATGTCTCCAGGCACTTGGGGATGAAAAACTTGTCTTTATTTTTGTGTCTGAACAGCAGCTCAGACAAGGCTTGTTGTCTGTGACTAGGCTTATAATGCAAATAACAAGTACGTAATAATAATATTTAAGCAAAAGATTGGTAGCAGGATTAGGATTGCAATCTGGGGTTTTTTTTTCAACATTTCCTGGGGTTTTGTAGTTAAGTAAATGCTCATCAGCTCTACCTGACTGCTTGTCACGCAGCATTTACCGAGAGGGATTCTTGTGCATTAGTAACATCTTTTTAGAGGTTCATGAGATGAAACTGTGCAGCTGTTTCACTTCAGGAAGGCTCTATTCAGTACTTCAGGGGATTTCGTTTCCCACCATTGTTCTGTCCCTGTAAAGACGGACATTTAATGTGATTTGGAGCTTTAAAACAGGCCAAAAGGTGGCCCTTGTTCGTGACCATCCAGGTAGTTTCCTAAGCTTTGGGGTAGAAAGAGGGAGTTTGAATCTTTTAAATTCAACAGATCTATTTGTTTATCTTGCTGAAGTCGGACTACCTGCCTCCCTCTGGAAGCAAGTTGCCAGATCTGGAACTGGATTTGGGGAGGGGGCTAGGTAGCAGCCTAAGCACCAGGGAGGGTTCCCAGCCCCTGGCCATGTCTCGCAGCCGCAGGCAGTGGGTCCATGTGGGACAAGACTCTCCTCTCACCTGCTTGTTCTGCCAAAGACCATGGCCAAGGGGAGCTGGTGTGAATGGTTTGGTCCAGGCCAGGCAGAGGTGAGTGTACCCTGCTCAGATTGGTGAGAGCGAAGGCTGGTGGCTTGTGTTGGTGCAGTTTTAGTCCCTTTGAGAGACGGGGAAAAGCAGCCGTTGCTGGACTGTGGCTGTGTCCCTGCTTAAGCTGCAATGGCCCTTTGCCCTGCTGCTGACATCTTCTTACCCCCTCTTTTGTGAATGTGGAAATAACCCGGTTTCAGGAGTGTAGGTGTGTAGCCCAAGTTCTCAGCGATATCTAAGTGCCTCATACCCACTGAAGGAAAATCAAGTACCTAAATTCTCTCCAAGAATGAGGTCCATTGCTTTGGTGTTTTGGTGAATTATTTGCTGTGTTAATCGAGTAATGTCCAAAGTCTTAGACATAAAGCGGGGACTGACCATTGTGACAGCAAAAACATTGTGCCTGCTCCAGAGCATTTCCATCTAGAGACCGGGACACATTGTCACTACGTGGTGCATTGCCTGGTCCTTACTTCGGGGAGTGCAACCAGTAATTCTGCACTTGCATTGGGTTTTGGTTTTTTGTTTGTTTGGTCTTTTTGCAATTGGTTTTCCCCTGGTAATTCTCTGAAGTGAGGGATGCGGGAAACTGTGGATCCGGCAATCCCAATCTTGGATCCTCTTGACCCTTTCAGAAATGGAACAAACGTTGTCTGATGCTTTAAAACCTTCCCCCCCGCAGGGCACTGTGGATGGGAAGCTGAGCATGTTTAGTTCTTGCAGAGCTGAGCCCTTAAATTAATAGTGCCTGTAGTTATATGTAGCTGTAGTTATATGTAGCTCTTGTGAAGGAAAATAAGAGAAACATTTTAAATCTTTAAACCTCTCAAGGCCATCCTTTCCCTGCCATGCTGTGAGAAGTGTGTAACTGCGATATCAGAAGAAATCCTACATGAGTGTAGCTATGCCAAGATGTGCTTACAGATAAGAAGCCCCATCATATTGGGCGTGAACCAGTGCCTGCCAGGGTCACCATGGGCATCTTCCACGGCTACTGTGGGTTGTTAACATACCTGGCTTTTGAAGGCATTACCTGTGTAAACCACAGAGTGATTCTGTAGTTGCTCCGTTCACACCATGCAGATCTTGAGGATTATTAGCTTCTCTGCTGAAATATTTTTTTTCAAAATAATGGTGTATGGCATGTACGTCTGACCAGATCTGCTTTGAGTCCTGGAATGAGTGTGGGTTTTGCTTTCATTTTATTTAGATTTGGTTTAACTAATGAGAAGCACAAGTAAATGTTGTTTGTTGCCTAGAGGGAGATCTTGAATGTGGATCATTAAGAAATGGGGTCAGATGAAGAAGAGAAAATATCACTGTCCCCAAACTGGAACTTGCAAACCCATGCACTGTGCAACGCCTCATGGAGCTGGAAATCTTCTGTCAGTGCTCGTACGTTTGTGATGGTCTGCCGTGCTGATAGCAGTGCCTGGCTCCAGGGTCTGTGCTATCCCTACGTGTCACAACCACTGTGTTTCAGAAGGCTGGATTTCATTTCCTCCTGGAGAGTTTGTCTGATTGCTCACAGCACATAACAATTTGAAAACGAGTTTGTTTCTAGTAATAAACCTTTATGGCTCTTGCAAAGTGGGTCTCTCCAGAGTGGTTGGGGCAGAGGAAGAGCTCCAGCTGACCTCTGGTGTGGAAGACTGCCAGCCCACACAGAATTAAGATGAGGTTGTCAGGAAAACGGGAAATGAGAAGTTTTTCTCCTGCTTATTCTGAAAACCTGCAGCTTGGCAAAATAAATGTTTCTCCAAATTCTGAAAAAATATTGAGTTAATGTAGCTGTAAGTTATATGAAATGAAATCCAAAAGCATTAATTAGAATTTTGAACCGTATGGTCATATGAATCTGGAGACCCACACAACTGTATTTTCATATCTGATGTTGACACATTAAAATTCATCAGTTTGCAGCCAGAGTTGTCTTAGTTAATTTGACTAATACCATAACATTCCTGAGATGCATCATTACACCTCATCATGTAAATATAAACCAGGATGATTAGGGAAGAACCACTTGCTTCAAAGAATTAATATAGCTGAAGAACTGCTTACAATTGAGAAGAATTAGAATAAGATGCTAAATAAGTCTCCTTATGCCCTGTTGTTAAAGCCAGATCTTTGCTGGTTTCCACAGTACCTGATTTTCGATGGTGTATTTTAGCCAGTGAGTTGTTTACACTTGTTTCTGTGCCATTGTGATAGTTGTGAGTTCAGGGCTGAGATACAGGTTCTGAATGAGAGCTTTAAGGAGGCTGTTTAGCTTGGTAGGCTGAACTGGCACCTTAGCTCCAGAAATGTGTATTCCCCAATACGAGCTGGCCATTGCCGGAAAAAAATTATGCCCTCAGGGAGAAGGAGCTGGAAGGGAAGCCAATATTTCAGCTGAAGTGCTGACCAGGGGCTCACCTGTGCCGTAGTGGGAAGCAAAGCCTGGCCCACCTCTGTTGTTTTTGATCAGGAGCCTTCATGGCTCCATGACTGGACCTTCTGTGTTTGTATCTGATCTTTGGCGTGGGGAGGTGGAAGAGGATTGAATTTTCTCTCATGGATGAGTTTAATGGGAAGCTGTCTGCTCTGAGGCAAATCTAAGGCAGATGCATGTTGCAAGAGAATTGGGTTCAAAAAGTTGATACATTCTTGATGTCTGCTTAGACACTGTTTTTTTTTTCTCCCCCATGGTTAACTGTCATGTTTTGTGTCTTAGATATCTGTGCAGTGTATGCATGTACAAGGAGACAGAATCCATCCCTTGTGATTCCAGCAGTCAGCTTGCAGACTTAGGTGGCTGGCAACAAAAGTGTTTGTGAAGATTTTCCCTCCATTTGTGTGTACGAGGTTAGGGCTGTGCTGGTGACAAACTGACCAAGGGACACCATTTCAGGACAGCAATGGCTGCACTCCAGAATTTTGTGTGATTTTTTGCCAGCTCTGCTGTAATTTGAAAATTTTGTCCTTCTGAGCAAGACCGGCTGCTCTGGACCTCCTCCACTCTGTGGAGCCAAAGCAGATATGCTGTTGTGGTCACCCGTTTTGTTGGTAGGAGTTTGGGACCAGCCTCCTACAGAGCAGTAGCCCTGGGAGGACTGGGCTTACCATGAAATGGCAGTTGTCAAGAACAGCCCCAAAGGAACAATTGATTTGGAAATTGTGATATTGACTTAGGAACCACTGTCACTAATAGAGTAAGCGGCAATAGAACATGAGAGAGTGTTCCAGGGGTCATCTAGCCCAGCCCTCTGCCCTAAGGCAAGACCAGCTCATATCTAAATAGTCGTTTCTATAACTTGGTCTTGAAAACCTCTGCAGATGGCAAATCCATAACCTCACCAGGCCATGACTTTCAGTGTGGCACTGTCATTCCCAACTGGAAGGCTTTTCCTAATCCCTAACCTGAATCTTCATCATTGCAATTTAGGTCTAGTTTTGCCTTGTCCAATCTGCCATGGGAAAGGAAAACAGGTTATTCTTTTCAGCTACTTGTCATGTATTTTAGAGATAGTTATCGTGTCTATCCTCAGTCTTCGCTAGACTAAACAACCTAGTTCCTTCAGTCATTCTTTGTAGGTCATGTTTTCTAGGCTGCAGAGAAGTCTTGTTCTCCAGTGGACTGTCAAATCAATCTGCTTCCTTTTTTTGAAGTGTTATGCCCCAAACCAGCTTGCTCTGCGAAGACGATGCTAAGCAGAGAGGGAGGAGTTGGTACAGGCCATCGGCTGGTCACCAGGAGCTCAGTTGTGTCAGTCTCTATGGGGAATAACAAGCTCCTTGAGCAAGGCATCATAACTGGCACACGTGCGTCGTGGCCTGGCTTCAGAGAGGGAGAAACCTCCTTGGTGCATGGGCCGGTGCCTCAGAGGTTCCCACGTCTGAGCGCATTGTCAGAGCTCCAGTGGAGTTTGCAGCCTGAGCTGACTTTGTTGGCAGGGCTGCAGGGTCCCTGAAGTATCTGTGAGCAAGTCCTTGCTTTTGTAGTCTTGACTTCTGTTTTTACTGTTACTATCTTTTCTATCAGGCAGAAATACATGAAAAAGAGGAGGCTAAAGGAAGGAAGCAGAATACTTAATTTCTTCCCTTGGCTCGTGCAGCAAGTTACCCAAGGTTCCAGAGAGCCTTTCAAACTTTGTCTGTCTCTTTAAAAACTTGGCGGGTTGCCATTGCTTTAGGAATTAATTTCTTTTTCTTTACTCCTAGTGTTTCAGCTAATTTCATAAGAAACTATTGCAGTATGGTGTGTTTGGGCACCTCATGCAGTGAAACCAAACCAAGGGACCGTACTTACTGACTTTGCGTGGCACAAGTTGAGGGACCTCCTCTGCCTTGAAATCACAGTTTATGCTTCAGCTCAGAACAGACTTTGCAGAAAGCATTTGCATGGGAGGGACCAACTACCCAGCATGTTTTCTTCAGCGACAAAATTGGTTGCTCACTAGCTTCTCCTTCCTTTCCACCAACCTGCCATAAGTTACCTTATCCTCCTCTGGAACGACCAGGAATTCCAGCATCAAAGTCAAGCCGCCTTCTACAGTCACGTGTGGTAAAGGCATCTCAGCAAAGCACCTCCTAAAACATGGCCAGCAGGTACCCTGCAGCCAAGCTGCTTGCCCAAAGCCAGGAATCAAGTCCATGTCCCAACCGGCATTACCTGTGGCAGAGGAATGACTAAAGGAGGCCTCCAGCCTTTTTCCCAGAGTTGAGGATCACGCCCTTGTGCATTTTTCTCTCTGCTCATTGACGGATGCTGCTTCCGTGCTTTCCACTCCCCGAATCAGTGGGCCACGTGCCAGCCCCTGTAGTTGTGCAAGTGCTCAGCATTGTGAGGCTGCCAGACGTGGGGATGTCGCAAGAGGACACGGGGCTGTTCTTGCAGTGTTTTGAGGCGATAATTCTAATTTCCCATTTTTTCAGTACTGGCAGCAGTTTTAAAGGTTGAAAAATAATTACCCTGTGGAATAGATTTGATTTACTACCAGGACTTCTGTCTCTGCCAGGTAGTCTTAAAACTTGAGGGTTTTGAGGGAAAATTTCATAACATGACTGATCATTCAACAGTCCACGTGTGGATTCGATCTTGAAGTGTTTGTACAGACTTAGTGGAGCTGTTGAATACAATTATTTTTTTATTTTTTTTTACTTCCTCGGTATTTGCTAAATGTTTGGGCCTCTGGGTTTGTCTGCTGACTTGCTGTTTTGAGCTGCACATGCTGACAAGCAAACTCTGCCGCTTGCACTGCTTGTTTACCCCTGCTAACACCGTGGGTTAAACAATAACCGAGTCAGAATGTTCATTACTTGGGTGAAGCGTATCCTAGAGCTTGAAACCAGGGCTCTGCTCCAATACATGCCAAGATTTATGGCCTGGTAGATAAATTGGATTTAGCAGAGCTGCAGCTGTAATAAAATCATTGTATCGGATTGCAGCGTGTGGATGTGTGTGTGTCTGCGGGGGCTCAGATACCTCCTGAAAGTATTCACTTTTCTTTTCCATCCTCCCTCTGCTTTAAAACCTTGCTAAAATATTTAATAAGGAAAAACAAACCCAATTTTTTTTCTCAGACTGGACCCATACTTGCAAAAAAATAAAAGCTATGCCTTGGGGTGAGAGAAACGGGAGAAGAAATGCTCTGAATCAGTTCAACCTCAAAGAAATAATGCTGTTGTTTTAAAAACTACCCATCCTTCTGAAGTCAGCCACTCAGAAGTGATCCTTTCCAAACCTATCTGCTTTGTTTTTCCTTATTAAATATTTTGGGGGGGAATCCTTATGAAGGATTCAAACTGCGTGTTAAAGTTGTTGAGAAATGGACTGTATCTTAGTGCATGTTTCTTTTTCTGCTCCTTCCCTCTCCCACCTTGAATCAGCTGGTACCTAAAAAACAAAAAAAGTGAAAAAAAAAAAAAGGGGAAAAAGCAGTAAGAAAATGCTGGCAGTAGAATGGAGGGAGGATGGAATATTAAAATGATCTTCCTTCTCTATCTAACACACTGCTGGAATTAATGCTTTTCCCTATGATTGTTTGTTTGTTAGTTTTGGACAGGAGACGGGATATTATTGATGAAGTGCTGGATGGAGGCGGACCAAAGCTGTGGAGCAAGCCAGATGAACAGTGTAGGCACAACCGTTGATGCATCTGGGAAGGACAGGCCTGTACCTGGTTTCAAAACTTGCATTCGGGTTGTGGCTGCCCCTCTCTGAGTAGTTCTGTCACTGGCTAGGATGGCTTTTGATACATATTTTGGGTTTAACCACCCATTATTAGTGTGCTCTGCCTGGCTGAGGAGAGTAGGCCGGCACCACAACGGTATGATGTAGGAAGCTGTCCTGTTTATTCCTGCATCTCCTCAATGGAGAAGAGACGTAGAAAGCTTCTTGGATATGGTTGTACGCTCCAGAGCTCCCTGGCAGGGGATAAGAAGTAGCCAGCTACATGCTGTAACATCTTTGGGATGTAACATCCTTTTCCTCTTTCCGGAAAAAAAGGAAGGAGGGAGAAGAATGTATCAGGGCATCACAGAAGGGAGAGGTGACTTTTGCCCTCAGGAGCAAAGCAGCTGTCCTTCACTGTGCTTCAGAGTTCCACATTGCCTCCAGGAGCCTCGCGCCATGCAGACTAACGTGAATTGCATTAATATAGTCAATCCAAAGTGTAATTTTATGAGGGCTACAAAATGAATTGGATTGGGGAGGTGGGTCAACCTTCTCCCTACAACAAGTTTTCATTAAAATGATTTGGAGGGTGTGCCTGTCACGGAGCACAATCCAGGGGTGGATGGATGCCTGTGGGAATGAAGGCTGTAGCAGTGCATCCGGGCGTCACATAACCTTCTCTGGGAAAAGTTGTGCGTCAGGACTTGTTCGCTTGGCCGCAGTGCTATCCTGCTCTACTTGCTTCAGATCTGCCTGACATTTCTCTTGGTTCTCCCTGCCACACCTTCTGCAGGGAGCAGATAAGCACTTTTAGGGGATGATGTAAGTTTTTCCATGTTTGAATGCTTCAACGCTTGTTTTAAAAAGCGAAATTACATCCTACCTGATAATAAAGAATGCTGCTCAGATGGATTCAGCCACTTAGTTTCAGATCTTGTGCGATATGAGAAACAGTCGATGTTCATGGAAAACAGGTGATCCCAATACAAATGCAGTGCTGGGTGAGAGTGGTTGTCAGTTAGGATCCACAGGAGATTTATTTACGTGTTTTATATATATACACATTTACAGAGGTAATGGGAATAGCACATCAGGTAAGAGCAATAGCAGTTGCAGTCTGAGAGAAGCGTGTCTGGACATTTTGTGCACACAGACATTTTTTGGCATTGAGGACTACAGTCAGTAGAAACCCTGCTTGTTCCATTAAAAAAAATGTTCATAACTGGTCGGTTCAAAATTCACCAGTACAGATCATTGCTTTCCAGAAGCAGCATTTTATGCTTTTCATTGGACATTGCTTACAGCATCAGTGGACAGTGCAAGGAGAAAATGTGCTCATTAGATATGAACTTAATTGAGAGTGACATGGCTGGGTATTAATATTAGTCTTGCTGCAGGCTTTTCCTTTTCTTTTTTGTGTTTATAGTCATGCTAGTAGATACTGAGCATGTTATCCATTTACTGAATTCCACAACAGCGCCTTCAGTAAAAGGGATAGTTTTCCCAGTTTCTTTCTAAATAGAGATGCTGCATCAGATGTCCATCTCCTCTAGATGCAGGGGCACGAGAGCAAAGCAGGAGAGCAGGGCTCTCCCTGGCTCTGAGCACAGGTTGCCATTGCTACTGATGTGACTAATTTTTGATGGTATTTCTGTTTGCAGGAATCTGCACGTATGGTGGTTACGATGGCTTATGGAATTTAACTTGGCATTTGTTTTTCTGGGGAATGGTCTGGTGCCAAGAAGCTGATGAAGATTTCTATGGGATGCTGTCCCTGGGCTCTCCTACCTCTTTCCCCTCCCCCCTGAATGTGCTTGGGAGAAGAGATAAATTAATTAGATTAAATGAAGGGGTCCATTTTCACTGCCAACGAGAGAAGCACACTGGGAAATGCGGGTGAGTGCGGGGCTCTGGTTGGTGCAGGGGCAGGCTGTGGTTTGTGTAAATAACAGGATGCGCTCCTTTGTGCTTGAGAGGTTTCCCATGCGAGGCAGAGCAAAGATACCGGGTGTGTTGCTGTCGCGACTAATTCAACTCTTTTTGGTACATAAGGTTTTTTTTCAGGGCACGCTTCTTTTTTTCCCAGCCTTTCCTCTCCCCTGCACACTCTAGACGTAGACCTGGGAGGCGGGGGAGAGCGGAGATGCCCACTGCAGGGTGGTTTGCAGCTCTATGGTCCCTGGCTCCACGCGCTCTCCTGCTGCTCACAGCTATGATGAACAATTATCAGAGTGGTTTGTCTCACAAGTCAGTGCCATCTGTGCAGGGCGCCTTGTTTGCCGAACAAAAGGATTTGAAGGGGCTAAAGGGCTATGGCTTTAAGAACTCCCAGTTGAATGGAAGAAAGGATGCTGTCACCTGCTTCTACCCACATGTGGGAGCGTTGTTCCCTCCTGAAACGTTCAGCATCACTTTTATTACCTGCAGCCATGCCAGTGCTCAGCAGTGTGGCGTTTTATTTGGGGACAGGGTCATAGAAGCAGTCATTTTGCCTGCTACTGATACATTTTGTTTTGTTTATATATATTTTACAGGGTTCAGTCTGACAGTTTTGTCTCCTGGGTAGTTAAGCTAAATTATTGAAAGCCCTGAAATTAACACTGTCATTTTTAATAATTAAAATAAAGTAAATCTCAGCCTGTTTGGCGAGTTAGGTTATTTCCCCTTCCTGATTTTGAAGGTGTGTGTGAACTTGTTTGGAAGAATATGAGCTCTCAGGTAGCTTTGTTTTAAAATTTTGTTTAACAAAAATATGGGGAAAAACCCAAGGTCTCCTGTAAGGTCTCTCAAAACAACCAAGCCTTAAAAGAAAAGAGAGTGGTAGGTGGGGAAGTCTGCGTATGGCAGCTACTGCTAGTAGGATTCTTTCCTGCCTGCTGCTCTAGGTAAATACTAGAGAACAATAGTGTGTTGGAGAGTATCCTAGAGTGGGGAAGGAGTTTTACAGAAAAATTATTTTATTTTTTCAATTTAAGTTGTAACAGTGCTCTCAAAACTTTTACTGGCCCAATTATATCATGTGTTCAGGTACTTTAAAAATTTTTCTTCAAACATTTGAATTTCATTTTTCAAGTCAATACGGGAACTTTTTATTTGCTGTGGATTTGGGAGTACTCGTTTGTTGTTTGGGAGTTCTAGGATGGTGGATCTCAAGGAGCCTGATTTGGTGAACTCCGATGTTAAAACCGAGGTTCCAGCCTTCGTTCCCTAACTCTGAGCCAGTTACGCCCAGCTCCATATTGATGAGTGTCTCAGACTTATTTCTCTTGACAAGGGTTCATAAAATCTGGGTCTTACCTTTCTATACCAGGTTTTATAATTTCTTGCAGAGTCAAGAGCTGTAAGTGTGGGTAGTGACATCCACGTGTACGTGGAGCTGCGGCGAGGGAAGGGGATGCTCCCAGTGGGGTTGCCAAATGGGGATTGTGATGTTCAAGCCCCACCAGTGCTGCTGCTGCTGCTGGGGTGAGCATTTTGTGGCAGTGAAAAAACCATGGAAGTCAGAGCAATGGCTGGGAATGGTCAGAGGACAATTTGGGCTGGTAGGAACCTCAAGATATCTCTACTCCAACCTGCTGCTTAAAGCAGGGTTCGCCATGAGATCAGAGGATGTTCCTCAGGGCATTGTTCTCCTGGGTCTGGAAAACCTCGAAGGCTGAAGATCCTGCTCTCTGGGCAGCCTGTTTCAATGATAGACTGAAGGAATGAGGAAGCTCTGCAGGCCAGTAAAGTCTCTAGTGTTTAAAGCCACAGAGAATCTCACAGGTGGGTTAGGAGAGTTGGAGAGCAGGAGGAGTGGCTCCAGCCCCAGCAAATTTAACTGATTTGTCTGTGCACACCCAACACTTTTTATTGATAAACGTACTGTTGTATTTCCTTAGCAACACAATCTGTTGTGGCAACAGCTGGCTCCGAGTTTGCAGACTTCAGGTAAGGGAAAGGAGGTGATGGAGAGCTCGGCATTGGCCAGGGCATTGGCCCCTTGGGCTGGGGCTGAGGAGCTGCTTTTTGTAGTGGAGGAAATATAGACCACAGGCTCCACTGCTGGAGCATGAGACTTCACCACTGCTCTAAAAGTGTCTGGCAGTTGTGGGATGTTTGCCGAGGAAGGGCTTGAGGATGTAGTTTTGCCTTTTAAGCTTCAGACTGGTCACCATATGAAAGAGAGGAGTTGGTATGTGGTTGAAGCACTGGATTAGGCCTTGTGGGATTGGGGTTAGCCGCAGACTTCTAATGTGACCTTAGGCAAGTGACCTAGCTTCTCCCTATCTCGGTTCCCATTGGTGAAATGGGGTTAGCAAGGCTTCTTCCATTCACCGTGTCCAATTGAACCATAAGATTTTTGGGCAGTGGTGGCTTCCCTGGGCATTGCAAAATGGGGCTTCAGATTCTGCTGTGGGTTGTCCAGGTGCTGATGTCACACCCGGCTCCAAGACCAATAAGCTTGGGTAGACCACGGCTTTAAAAATAAGGATTGCCTTAGGAACCAGGAGCACACATTTCCTAAAGCTTGCCGCCCACTGGTGAGTTTGAGTGGGCTGAGGTGCTGAGGGTCTGGACCCCTGCACCCGACATGGTAAAGGGGACATCTCTCCTTCTCTGGTCCTGCGGAAGGAGACCCTGCTTGCTCACTTGTGCACAGCTTTGCTGTTTGTGTTTTGGGTTTGCAGAATCTCTTTCCCCCTGCGCAGGAGCAGGAACACCTGCTCATACTGCATGGCAGTCAGTGGTTCAGACCTGCCTGGAGGGTGTTTCAGCATCTTGACTGGAGGACCTCTTTAGCCTGAGTTTGATGAGCTTGGGAGGATATGGGCCTGGTAGGAGGCACTGGAGGTGGCTGCATTGTGGTTCTCATCATCAAGGGGTTTGCAGGCTTCTGTGTTCTTGATCCATCATGCAGCTACTTACCAGTGCGGAGCATTTGCAGGAAAATAAGAGGCATTCTCAAATAATGATGTTGTTAAAGCACGTATTTTGAAGATATTTAACTTTGTCTACCCCCGGCCCATGTCTCCTCTTATTCCTTGTGTGAAGGTGAAGTGTGAGGGGATCACTTGAGCTGTGTGTGTTCCTGGGGACTATTCACCAGAGCACCTTCCAGATCACTCACAAAGAAACATTTCAGCATTCAGATGCCGAGCTGGTACTTCAGAAAGCTCCTTCAGATGAAATACTTGGCAAATCCATTTTCACATCTCTGAAACTGTGGGAAGATTTTTTTAATTGGAAAATCTGGTTCAGTCCCTTCCTAATTTTCAGGAAAGACTGATGGAAGGATTATGACCAACCCTAATTTTGCAAATGAGGTAAGGAAACAAAGCCAGCATAATAAAACCACAGGGTAATATGTCATCTTGTGCCCTTTCTTCACTCACTAGGCACATACAATTTAGTTGTAATGATGTGTGAACTTTTCTCCAAGTAAGTCTTCTGGAATATGTTTTGCCAAAGGAAAGAAATCTCAGTAATAGCAGATCTCATGATATCTCCCTGCTGTTTGGGGCATGCAAATTATGGGCAAGTTTCTAATGTGTTAAGTTCCCACAAGCCTAAACCAGATCCTTAAGGAGAAGCCAGTGGGAAAGACATTTCCCAAGACAGTAGGACTTTTTTTTCCTAGCCTTGCAAAGAGTTTTGGTGGGATTTTTTGTTGTTGTTTTGTTTTTTTGGGTTTTTTTTTTTTGTTTTTAATGGGCGTCAATATTAGCTAAGACTTCTCTCTTAGGAACATAGAGCATGAACTTTCCATTACTGTGTGGTCACGTTGCCGGAGTAAGGACTGGTGGATTCATCCTGCTGGGGCTCACTACTCCCAGCATTTTCATATCACTGTCTTTGAACTGACTTCTTGATGCAGAGCAGATGAAAGCCTGGGTGACCACGCAGGAAGGTGTGAGGAGCTGCCCTGGGGGCAAGTAGAGGGCAGAGGGGCTGGGAGGTGCAGGGCATAGTGCTGATGTGCAGGTGAGTGCTACCAGAGCAGGTTTGGTGTCTCTCAGGGGCTGTGATAGCAGGGGAGAAACCTGGCTGTGGGATCACACCTAGCAGTGGTGGAAAAGCCTGACTGCCTCGTCCTGCCTATCTCCTCAGCACTCATGTGGAATTGGCCCTTTAATGTGCGTTGTCTTCCCAGGTGGCTGATCCCTGGATCTGGCTGATACCTGCTACTGTTGTTTACTTGGTTTCCAAGTGCTGCATCCCGTTGTAGTCTGGGAACCAGGCACGAAGCATTTACCCAGTATCTTTTTCCCATTGCTTTAGATGCTGCAGCTGGATTATGCAATGCAAATGGGTGGGGATGGTCTTTTTTCTGCCAGTGGTAGAAAGGGAAAGTTGTTTTGCTAAGATAAAAGTGAGATTTTCTCCTGACTTGGTGCACAGTATAACATCCCTTTCTCAACAGCGTTGTCTTTGGCAGCTGGGGATGGCCGGAGCTCTGCTCTTGGGGGAAGAGGCAGTGGGTGAATCAGACAGGGTTTGAGGAGTCCACAATTTTGACTAGTTCACTGTTCTCCAGTGAAAGGGAAGGGAGGGGTGGACTCTGCATGCATCTGGGGTGACACCTGGGGATGACCTGGGTGCTGGCTGTGCCTGCTCCCTTCAGATGTGAGCATGCCTGCACTTCTGGGCCAGCGTTGCTCTCTTCTTGCCATGGCTCTTCATGTGCCTGTCAGCTGAGATACAGCTCCCGGCTGTGTTCTCATGCTGTTGCCCTCTGTGAATCTCACCAGGGGTTTGCTGTTGCTGTTGTTGGGGCTCTGCCACTGGCTGCCGGCTGCCTGCGTCTGCACAGCAGACGTCTTCCCCAGATGCTAGCAAGGCTGTTAGTGCTAAAATTAGAGTGGCGGGTTGTGGGTCCCTGAACGCCGATGGTGGCACGTGCATCACTGTGAGGCTGCCCGCTTCCCACTGTAGCAATGCTATGGGCAGAGCTGCCTGCAGCCTGGGAGAGCTGCTCTGCAGGCTGAGTGTGGCCAGGCAGCTGCCTTGCCCTGCACCCCTGGCTCTGCTCCCTTGGGGGCAACCAGCACACCAGTGGGCTGAATGAAATAAACCAGTTTGTGCCCTTGTGGTACAGACTGACCAGCAATTTTGGAGGCCAAGAGGGAAGAGGAGGAAGATTTATGTTTTCTGTTTTGTATCTGTGCTTTTCTTGCCCTTGATGGTGTCCCTTATGGGCAAAACCACAGATAAGTATAATATGTATGCATCATTTTAATATCATTAATTGTAATTCACAAAAGGTTTTAAAAAGTCAAGGATGACCCAGTAACTGTGGTAAACTCCCTATGATAAATTTTCCAAGGACTTTTTGTAATGAAGGCCCCATGGCTCTTCATGGCAAATCTGTTGGATAAGCATATAGTATCTTAACAAGCTGCCAGTCATTACATGGGAGCATGTTATAGTGTTTTTAAAGTTAATGTCACTGAACCTGTGGTTCTGGCATCTGAATGTTCAAGATCCTCTTAAAAAATGAAGACATGCCAGTAAAAGCAAAAAAACCCGAAGAATGAATCTTTATCTTTTGTCCACTGTCTAATTTGAAAGTAAGTACCAAGAGCAAAAGTATTTGCACTTCATTATATGGGGACTGCCTTTTCCAGCTGAGGGATCATGAGAGTGTGAAGAAAATTCAGTTCAAAGATGAGACCGACTTGGAGACTGTGAAGTTAAGTGGTGTCTGTCTTCTTTCCTTCTTCAGTCAATCTGTATTAATCTGTCTGAAAGCTCACATTCCCAAGGGCCACCCAGCACTTGCTATACTGTGGCAGTGACCTGAAGGAAAGTGTTGTTACTTGTGTTATTTTGTAGAGAAGCTGGAAATAAATTTTTTGCCTAACCAAAAGTATCAGTGAAACCATCAGTTGAAGTGCTAGAGGATCCTAAGCCAAGAGGCACTTGGCCCCTACCCTGGGTATGCCCATCTCTGCGTGAGAACAGTTGTGACCAAAAGACTTATTACCCCTTTGTATGCACACAGCTCCTCTGGTAGTAGCAAGACATGGGTGTTCAAGTCGGCCCGGTTCCTCCCTGACGTCATTTCAGTGAGTTGAATAGAATTTAACCAGAACTGCTCCTGAATCTTTATGTTTGCAAATTAATTTGGGTGAAATCTACTTTTAATTATTCCTTAGCCAGTTATGCCAGATTTACTAACGCAAGGGAGGAGTGCTCTAATATCCCAAACAAGTGCAGAGAGTATGGCCATCCCCCTAGATTAATGTTACGCTGGTGCTGTGTGTGACATGTGGCGATGTGTAAATATATAGATATATGTATACATGCATAATGCACCAGTGTTAAAGGATGTATGAGATCAGAAGGGGCCTTTAGGGCTGGTGAATGTGGTTTTGTTGCTGCCTGCCTTCTGAAATTTTTGCCCCTACTCCTTGTATTGCAAGGCTATTCCTGAATCTCATACCTTCTTTTCCTAATTTTTAGCCTAAATGTCTTCAAATCTAGTCTGTGTTCATATTTTCATCCCTTTCAGCTGCTGAACATTTTGCTTTCCCTGCCATCTTGTTGCCCAAGGCAAATGCTGCTGAGTCCTGAAGGCACACAAATCTGTTGGTGTGAATCCTGAGTTCTAGTATTGCTGTGTACCTTTCATCCTAATAACAGTATCTAACCTCATGATAGATGCTATGGATGTCCTAGACAGCCCTGCAAAAGCAGTATGCTGGAAGAAGACTCATAAGAGCGTGGTCAAAGGCACCTTAAAATTCCCAGTTGATTGTTAACATTTGCAGAGAAATGTTTGAGGCAGTTTTGGCTCACAAAAACAGTAGCGTAACTCCTCTGGCATGCACCCTGCCTTGCAGCTCTGTGCTCAGCATTTTTACCTGGGGTGCCCTCCCTGGGCTGTTCTGAGTGAAGATGAGCATCGGTGCTGAGGAGTGTGCGAGGTCTTGCCGGAGACATGCAGCGCTGTGCATCCACCACCTCACCTATGCTGGCAAGCAGAAGATGTGTCCCTGCCCCCTTGGCTGTGCCAGGCATGTGGGGAATGGCACGGAGAAGACAACCTGCTGATTGAAAACCAGCAGGGAGCTATTAGCTCTGGTTCGGAGATGAAGTGCTAGGCATGTGGTTTCATGAGCGGCTTCGACTGACCTTGTGTTGGTTGGCTGCCAAGGGCCATTGCTGGCTTCCCATGCCCAGCTGCACGTCCCCTCTTGCCTCGTGCCAGCCCCAGCCGGGGATGCTATACATCACCAGGTCATTGTGGGCTGCCGTGAGGTAGCATTGCCCCTTTAGGCAGCTGCCTGCAGTTGGATGAGCACAAAAGCCTAGGTCTTGCTCATCATTAGTGACAAGCTTTTAAGTATAATGTACGCTTTCCAGCTCCCAGGCTTTGGCTCCCTGCCTCCTGCATATGCCAGTCCTTGCCCTTCTGCAATTGCTGTTACAGGATTTCCCAGATCCGAGATCCCTAGCCAGCTCTGGTATCTTCTGTGCCTGAAAACAGCACTTTTATGCATTGAGGGAGTAAGTAGGAACTCTTTTATTTTTGTGATACCTCTTAATGCATTTTGCTCGAGGAAGCATTAGTTAAAAGGGTTGAATAGGGTTGGAGAAGATAAATTTGGGCCGCTGGGTGTGCTGTAGCTTGATGTGTGCGAAGCTCATTCTGTCTCTGCCTCTGTCGGAGACTTGCAGAGCCGTCATATCAAAAGCTGGCATCGACTTCCATCAGCACTCACTTCTCTCCTCCTTCTGGCAAGAAATTTGCTGGGAAACCATTTGTATTATTTAACTAATGATGACTAATACTTCAGAGTGGATATCTGTGCAGTGTAAGATTGTGCCTGTCTGAGGTCTTAGCACTTACCCTCTGTTTTCTGTGCCTAAGAACACAGCCTTGCCTAAAAAGATAAAAATGAAAAATATTTTGCAGGAATCCTTTTCATTCCCCCTTTTTGAGACTGACTCATCCTGAAAATGAGTTCTCTGACAGTGCCCATCTCAGTGTTTGTTGAGGCAAAACTAGGTGATAAGTAGTTTTGGGGGAGAAACAGGGAAGTGCCCTGAAGGCCCTTGTCTCTTCTGGGACATGCACTTGTGTGCTTTTGGGGCAGTTTTGTCCCAGTACTGGGTAACAGCCAGATCTTCACCATCTTCCTGCTTTGCTCCCTTGTATGTGGAGGTGGAAGGGTTATGCTCTGTGTAACCCTTTGGTATAGGGAAAAGGGACAATTACCTCCGTGATTCTGAGGCTGTCAAAGGCCAGTACTTGGCTCCTGGTAGCAGCCGAGGGTGGCTGGAGGATCCCTTAGCTCTGAGGGTGAAGGACAGCTGGGCTTCTGCCAGTGTACCCCTGTGCAGTCCTGTCCTGGTCACTGCAAGCGGAGCAGCAACCCACCATCCAGACACCCTGTGCTGGGCGAAGTCTGGGTAGCAACTTGGAGGCTTCCAAGCAGCTCAGTAGGACGGAGCAGCCTGATGTAGCACCCCAAAATTAATCCACTCTGTGGCATGTGCAGCTGGTTGGGCTGAGCTCACCAGGATCGAAGCTTCTGCCTCATTCATGCCATTTTCAAGAACCACATTATGACCTGTGTATTGCTCTGCTTTGGCCTGAGTGTCCTGCTGCTGGGTACTCGTGAAACCTTTAAGATTTTTTTTTTTTAACTATTTACCCAGTTGCAGTCTTATTCTTTTCTCCCCATCGCCTTTCAGGACAGCGCCTGCTTCCTTCCTAAAGAAGCCATTAGCTTGCATGCTCCAAACCAAAATGTTAGCTCAGCTGTAACAGATGGATGGATATGGGTATCATGTGGCAACTTAATGAATAATATCTATCACCTAATTTCCTGAAAGTTGGCACATAATGAGGCTGGTGCCATGATTATTACCTCTGTAAATCATGACTTTAAGATGATGACAATCCCTCCTGCCCCAAGGATACAGGCCAGCCAGGCAGTGATGTACATTTAATTGCAGTGTGAGAGAGGCAATGTGTTCGGTAGCATGCCGTTGCCTCTAAATTATCTTCTGCGGCACAGACGCTAGAGCACATTAGTGCAGATTGGAGGGGAGGGAGGGCCCTGCCGTGCCGTGAGGTGCTGTGTATATATGTGTGTTTATTCACTTGAGCCAGCCGGTGGTGGTGGTGTGGGCTGGCTGGGGTGGGATGGAGATGTGACTCCTAGGTTTGCCCTCTCAGTCTCTCCCCAGGACTGAAGAAGCAGGGGATGGAGAGGGAATCACTCACAACTGTGTGGAGATGCTTTCTTGGTATTTCTGGTGAGTGTTTGTGGTGAATACCTCTGTGGACAGAGGACTGTGACCTTGGCTTGGAGTAGAAAGCTGCCGAAGCTCCACCCAAACCTTCTGCCACTACAGGAAATCTCTGTCCCTGTTTTCTTCCTACCACAAACCGCGGCTGACCAAAAACCAGAGCCAGTGCCCACATTGTGGGCTCTCAGCTTGCTCATGTGGCTGCTTCCTTGCCAAGGGAGGCATTCTTGTTTGCAAGACCTGCCCAGACCATCTTGTTCTTCATTAATTGATTGAATAACTGCTTCTAGTAAAATAATTAGTCTGCTGGGCTTTTAAGGTGTCTTTTGTTAGGTGCTGTGCTATGCAGTTGACAGGGATGTGCCTGGATTGTGGATGAATCAGATATTGCAGCTGACCCTTGGAATGCAGCTGCTGCCAGCCTGCCTCTCCTGCTGGCTAGTGCTACTCTTTTGCTGTGTTGCCCCCCTTGATTGACTACTTTGTGTTTGTGTAATTTTTCTTTTCCTTATAATTCTGCCTGCATCTCCCTGGCGCACCAGTCAGTGCGGTTATGAGCTGGCTGGATATGGGAGAGAGCAATGGACATGCTGCTGCTCCCGTCCTCTCCTCCCCTTCCGCGCTTTGAGTCACGTCATGAGCAGAGGTAACAATAGCCTTAAAACTGTGACAGCAGCTGCTTTGGGTTGGACTGAAGATCCCCCTGGCCTGATGTCCTGCCTCCAACAGTTGCCCAGGGGAATTAAAACTAGGGTGATGTGATGATCACATACGGTGATATGACAGCACGTTTCCCTACCATACTTGCCCAGCCACCAGCAATTTGCAGCTTGGGCACTTCCCAAGCAAAGGGTGTTACCTTCAGGTTTGGTGGCCTCTGTGCAGCCATCATTGGCAGCATCACAGCTGCTTCCAATTCCTGCAGCTTGGCCCCCAGACCCAGGTGCTTGCCTGGTTTGTGGAGAGATGGCTGTAAAACCAGCTATACTGTGACTGCCTAGATAATGTGAGCAATAGACCATTTCCAAAGCCACCCTGTGCTCTGAAATGCTTGGGATGGGACTGCTCAGCCATGTGACGATGGCCACACGTTGCAGGGAAGCTGCTGAGGTGAAGAGGAGACCTACAGCTCCAGCAGACTCCCATGTCTGCAGGAAGAAAGCATGCCTGAATTAGCCTCTTGAGCCTTTCAGACTGGCTCCCACATCCATGACCAGTGTCACCCTCCTCTGGCCCTGGCTTGCTGGGCTGCCAGCTGGAAGCTAGGGCAGGTTCCGCGGAAGGAAGGCAAGGGTGCAAACAGCCTGCTCAAGTGCAGAGCCAGAGTAGGCACATGCAAATAGCTCAGTAAGATCCTTCCATGGCTCTTCAAGGAAGCAGCCACACTTAGGAACACTCTGGAGTTTGCTGTTCCCTGAGGGTGTTGGCAGCTCAAAGGTGGCCTGGAGTAATTCTTTTCTTCCCCCAAGTAAGCAAACACCATCCTGCCAGTGCTTTGCAATGTCAGAAGATGGTCCCATACCTGCTGGAAAGATGCTATATGCTAAAGCAGTGGTGGCTGTGCTGATTGATTTCCCAAAGTAACATCAGTTTCTTCTCTTTAATTCTCTGTGGTGAATTGGCTGCTGTCGGTCTGAGCCTGCGTTGAGCCCTTTTGTCACTAAAGGCATTGTAGCGCTTATGGCATTAGCAGTTACATAAGTTGGCTGTCTCGCAGGGGGCTTTGGCCTGGCGTGATGCTCCTTTAGGGTTAGGTAAGAGCCAGCCACAAAGCAGGGGAATGCAGTGGAAAAATGCACATCTGTAGTTGGGAGACTTATTTGAACTTAACACACCCCGCAGGAAAACCCAGATTTCAGAGTTTTCACGTATTCACTCTGGCTCTGCAGATTAGAGGGGGACCGTGGGAAAGCTGCCAGGGCTTGAAAATCAATCCAGCCTTTGTAAATCCTTTCATCTGACTGGTGGCTTCGTACAATTGAGTATTACCCAGTTTATTATTGTTGGTTGATTAAATTCCCGTTGGTCAACACAAATAGTGCTGCGCAGGCTGTGCGTTCGCGGGATGGAAAGGGGCATTGCAAAGCACTTCCTAGAGAAAGGCAGGGATGACCTGTCATTTAAAACTGCGTTCAGGGGACATTTGAGGGGGGGAAAGGACAAATCCCTCCTTGCAGGCGACTTCCAGGCATTTCTCACGTGCCTGTGGAGGCTGAGCTTGCGGCAAGCGAGTGTGAGGGTCAGGCCCCCGCTTTTCTGGCAGTGGGGGCGAGCGGCTTTGGCAGGGATGCGTCCACCAGGCCCCTGTGTCTCCAGGGAGGGGGAGGCATGGGGTGGACCCAGCATCTATAACCAGGATTAATGGGGTGAAATTAGGCGAAGGAGAAAGTCATCAGGAAATGTTTCCTCAAGGTGAAAGCTATTAGGCTGCGGCACAGTTTCTCGAGGGAAGCCATGGGCGCTTACTTACTCAAGTCATGTTAAAATGAGAACATGAGAAAAAACTGGGTTTGAGGAGGGGATGGGTGATATCAGTGTCTTCAGGGTGATCCAGGGGGATGTGAATCCCCCCAGGAACAGTGGACTTCTGTGAGGGATGGAGGGGGCCATGAGCGGCCCTTCTGCCTCACTGCGGGGCAGAGTCTTCCGCTGAGGTTTGAACTCGGGGGAGCTGGTCACTGCTGTCTACCAAAGCAAGACGTTACTGGCAAGCTGGCAGCAGAGATTTGTCCCAGTGTGAGGCAGGGCTCTGGTAGGCCCTGAAGCAGCACTCCACAAATTTGTTGGTCTTTCAAAATGCTCTTTCTAATACTGCCTGCGTTGTAAAAAGGAGGGAGTAGGATATCTCTCTCTCAAGAGTGGGTTTTATTGGCAAAGTAGTTTGGGAAGCTCTGTGCTAGAAGACCTGAAAAATCTTTATGCTTTTACAAATGCTGTTACCTTGAACATCCACATATTATCCTTCCCCACAAACAACCACCTTTGAGTGTAATGGTTCATTTTCCATCTCTGTGCAATGTGCATCCCTAGAATGTGCCCACCTGGTTGTTTGGGGAGGAGATGGGGAATATCAGTGGCTTTAGGGGACCTGTCCGTTGTAGACTTTTTTCCTTTTATGCTTGTAATGTGGAAATAAGGTAAGCTTATCTCCCTCTACTAGTGCTCAGATAGTCCTGAGATGCAGATGTAGAGGAGCCCCAGGTGACCCTTTGCAGTGAGCAGACAGGAGTTGCCTGGAGCAACACGTTGCTGGGAAGGAAGACGTTCGTGTCAGGGTCCCTTTCCATATCCCTTCCCTTTGCCCCAGCTCTTCCATGATGTGTGTAACCAGAATTGACTCACAAATGTGACGCGAGGGGTCCACGCTGCTGAGAGCTCACTCTTCAAGGCCGACATGCAGAATATGCATTTGAAGGCTGGTGTTCCAAGATGGATGCTGTGAATGCCTGCTCACTCCTGGAATGGTGAGGCCAACAGTGAGCTGTGGAGGCTGCTTTGGAGACCCAGAGAAGCAGACGTTAACCTGCCTCGCGGGGAGTGTCAGCCTCCAGTCCAAAGGGCTTGAGTGAGAGGTAATAAACCTGTTAATAAATAACAGGGAAAGTTGGCTGTGTTGCATTGTTTTAATTTCTGAATGTCACCTCAGGGAAACACGGGAAAAGTTTGCACAGTCCTTTTGCAAAGCCATAGCGAGCACTTGTTTGGCTTGTGGGATGAGAAAGTCTCCAATCGCCTGCTCTCTGAATCATTGTGGGACTGATTTTGTTATTCCCGGTAGGCAGGTGCCTGGGCTCTCCTTGGCTGTCCCAGGCAAGGTAACAGTGCAGTTCCTTTCTTTGCTCTAATCACCAGAAGACTCATCCTGCGGGATGCTTCCAGCCGCCTCTCCTGGAAAGGGTTAGTGCTGGCAAGGACTGGCTCTGTAGAGCTCTTCCTAAAACTCCCGGTCGAGTGTGGTAACATGGACAAGAGTGGGTCACAGTTATCAGGGAGGTTTATCTGAGGATTGACTTGCTCTTTATAGACGATTTCTCCTATTTTTATTGTAGTAGCTTTGTACTATTAACTTACTTTAAGAAGGGTTTTTTTTCCCTGTTGTCTCAGTATTTCAATCATACATTGTAATCTGCTCCACCGTCTTGTTTCTACTCCCTTTAGACATTGGAAATGCTTGGGTATTGTCTAACCTTTCTTTCCAGGCATTAATTATATGTTTACTGTATTCAGATTCTTAAGCCATAGCACATGTCGCTCACTCAGGTATCTATCTGGAGTGCCTGTGCTGCCCAGGTTTGGGTTATAGTATATTTTTGGCTGTCCTACTGCTGTTCCCAGCTGGCCCTGACAAATCCTGTGCCAGTTTGGCCTAGCCAACGTGTTTCACTCAACGGTCCTTTTCCTGTTTAATTTCCTTTTGCTACCTCCTGTGGCCAGGCAGCGGGTGCATGCAGGAGAGGGCTGCAGGTAGGAGGTGGGGCGTTGCTGCTTTTCAAAACAAGGATTTCCCTCCACCCTCGTGTAAGAATATAAGCAACTGTCTCTGTTCTGTTTGTGTGATTTGATGGCATGAAGGGGCTCCTCTGTGACCCAGGTTGGGTTTTTTTGTTGCTGAATTTTATCTCAGATGAAAGCTGGCTGTGATTGGATGCATGCTATCTTCCACCTTGGCACTGAAGTACAGTGGATTAACTGCATATACTTTTCATTTTTATGTGTGGCTGGTTTTCCTGTTTGTACTGAGTCCTTAAAGGTGTTTGGGAAGAAACACACCTTCCTCCCACAGTCACTCTGCCATTGACGTGTGTTTATCAAAAGCGACTGAGGCAATTGCAGCACATAATGTTTAACTATACGGTCTGCTGTAGGAGAGCGTGAAGCTGAGTGGTTTTCTGCTGCTGGTTGGAAAGGAGGGACCAGGCAGGGGGAAGAGAGAAGAGCCACCTCAAAAAATACCCTGAATCAGAGGGGTCTGGATGGAGGGGAACAGAATCTCCTCAGTGCTTTGGACTGCAGCAGAGCTTTGCTTCCCGAAACACTGGCTCACTGGGAAAGACCAGCACATTAAGCCAGCGAGTTGCAGAATACACATAGATCCAAAACTAAACTGTGGGAGAACGCTGTGAGCTGTGCAGGTGACTAGTGCAGGTCCTAGCTGATAGGAGCTGCTGGCTCTACTACTGCAGTTATGTTTTAGAAATAGGACTGGGTGGGGGGATTCTGCCTGCAGTGTAGCAAGGCTCCGTATCCTTGGCCATAGAAATCTGTGTCTTTGACACAGACACATACAATCCCCAACACCAGAAGAGCTTAACGTGTAGG
>NW_010405157.1:62446-80018 GCF_000710305.1 Buceros rhinoceros silvestris | reverse complement strand
GTGTAGGGATTTAGGCGTTCCCTGGCAATTGCCTTAAGCCACGGGCTCGCGGCTATTTTAGGCTTTCTCCCTTTCTCTCTGAGGGTCTGACCAGAAATTTCATCCTGAGCTAAAAATTGCATGAAATCGGATGCCTGTGTTAGAAATACTCTCCTGGTAAATCAGCGTTTTCCTATGAAAAACTGCTTTACCTAAAAATTCCCAACCAGCCCTCATCCCAAGCAGTGTGTCAAGAGTGGGTGACACTATGCAGTTGTGCGTATTGCTCATCACTTGGGCACGAATCCTCCCCTGCCAGCCTCAGGTGTGGGAATGAGATTTGTTACCATCCTGCTTGGTATGTAAACACCAGCCCGTATTGGATAAATGCTTTTCGCTGGAAAAAGACCAGCAATTTTTAACACCTTTGCTACCTTGCACTTTTTTAGGCACAGGGAGAGAGATGGAGGACAACCAGCACTTGGGCTAAAGGTGGGGTGTGGGGCAGCCTTGGGCAGGGCAGGGGAGGGGATTACAAATCCTTGGGCATATGGAGGCCATCCAGAGAGCGTTGGGCTCGGGCAGTGGGCCCCTGGGTAGAAGGACTTTGATCTGACTCCAGCCTTTTCCCACTGAGGCATCGCTTTTGAATGTGTTCCTGCTCTCAGGCTTGCCGTGCGCAGCAGACAAAGGCGAGGGGAGTGGGGAAGAAGGAGGGGGGGGCTGTTTACCCTCATCAGGAATGGTCGAGTGGCCTGAGTCAATAGATCCTATTTTTCATTAACCTAATCATTAGTTTTTTCTCACTGCCAATTAAATTTTTCCTGCAGTACTCAGGCATCATTTGCATCTATGAGATTTTTATTTTTTTTTAATAAGGGGCTTCCTGAGCATGGTGGTGGGTGTTTGAGGAGTGGAAATTAAAACTTACTTTCTCTCTGGACAGAAGAGGATTTTTGAGTTTTAATTATCACACAGCTTGGATTCCTGACGGCTGAGGACCGCACTGGAAAGGCTGGTTTCCATTGTGTGTGGTGGATAATTATGCAGCCCTCTCCCAGACTCGCTGTGTTTATTGTCCAGAAGAATCTTCCCAAGCAAAAGGAGGGAGCAGATTTACAACCCCAAATGCATTTTTAGAGCCTGCAAAAGTTTCAGGTTGATGTTTACAAAGGAAGACTTTTGTAAATATTTAGGATCTTCTTATTTACCCTTTTAACAAAAAAAGCCCCATCAGTTAATCTGGTAATCTGCCTTTCCCCCCGCAGGTTGCTTAGGAAGTAATTTTGTAAACTCAATAGAGCCCTTCTGCAGCTGGACTGCTTTGTGCTATCAGTTTCTAAGCAGGATTCCTTTGAAGGCAGTGGGAATTTCTGTGTAAAACCCACCATCCCATTTGTGCGTACAATGTCAAATACAAGATTTATGGCCATCTGAAACTTGGCAGTGCTTCTCACCTAGGAGGTAATGTTGAAGGATTCAAAGCAGGATTCAAATAAACCTAAAATTTCTAAACAAAATTAACTCACAACTGTTCTGTTTCACAAGACTTTGGATTAACTTGATGTCTTTTCCACAGGCCTTTGAACTGCTGATGGTTAGATGTTTGTCATGGAAAAACTTCAACAAAGGTCTTGTCAACGGAAGCTTTTGCAGCTGCAACAAGCCCCTCAAAATCTTTCAAGGGTGGGATCAAATCTGCATGTGTGTGGGTGGGTTCAGACCTGGGGGGAAATGTCCTGCCAGCTTTGGTCAGTGTAATGAGTTCAAAGAGAAAAGTAGCGCTTGTGGGTGCTCACTGTTTCTCCTTGCTGAGAGGTGGAGCGGCAATAGTGCCAGATAGAAACCAGGGCACAGATTCTGGGATACACTTGCACTCATTTCCGTGGATTTGCGAGAGGTAACTAACAGGGCAGTTGGGCAAATGTTTCAGGTCGGCCTGTTTTCCAGAGCTTTCTGGCTGTGACAGTGACAAAGGGCTCTGAACACAGCTTGACTTCCATTTGCAACTCTTTTCTGTTTCACTAGTGCAATCTCAAGAGTCTTTGGGCTTCTGGTCTTGCAAGACCATGTGGTTGTTTTGAGGAGGGTAACAGCTTTTATGGGAGTTTCTGGACTATTAAAATAGCTTAGGACAACCTGTCCTCCATTCTCCACAGACTCAGTTTTCAGATCAGCACCTTCGTACTTCCTAAGACTCATAGACATGGACACAGCTGTGCCTGTAGTCTTCTCCAGCCCCTTCCTCTGTCATGGTGCCTAAGAGCCTTGACTGCAGTTGCACTTGCAGTGCTGCTGAGGCTGTTTCCTGACCCAGAAGGTTTCCTGGCATTCCATGCATTGTCTGCATTCACTGAGCTCCTCTTTTTAAGCTCTTTTGGCTAGAGACCATATGTTGTTACTATAGTCGCACCAAGCCTCGTGCATATTGGCCTTCTGTGCTTTAGGACTGTGAATTTCTGTGGAAAAGGTGGAAACAATAACTCTTAAAGATAAGAACTTTCTTTTTTGGGAGGTACTAACTCTTGAAATCCCTGACTGTGTTTTAAAACAATCACCTGTTTCCAATATAACCTTTTTATTACAAACATACTGTTAGTATTGGAGGGTCCTACCCCAGCGCTTGTTCTCCGCATACTCTTGCCAGCTGTAGTTTCTTCTTTGCCGGCCCCCATGCAGTTAGGTGAGACTTTCTGGAGGTGGTCGAAAACCAAAATGCGTGGATAGTTTCAGATTACTGAATCTGACATGCCAGTCAAGGGCTCTTTAGTGGCTTTGATTTTGCCTTCAAACAATTGTGGTGCTTGCTTTTTGGGATTTAAGTGAAATACCCACAAATTTTCTCATTTGGTATTTGTACAGGGCAAGCATGGCAAAGAGATCTGAAGGGCTCTCAGGGTCACTTAGCCCATCCCTTTGCCCCAAAGCAGACTCAGCTCTACCTAAGCTACTCTTGACTGATGTTTTCTCGCCTGATCATGAAAGCGGTCATCAATGGCAATTCCACCACCTCCCAAGGGAATCTCTTCTAGCCCTTAAGTATTTCTGTTATTAGAGAGTTTGCTCTTCCTGGGTAGACATGAGAACGATTTATTCACTCCATCTTTTTTTGAAAAGCATGTACATATTGGAATCCATTACTACATCTAGGTTTGGTCTTTTCTTCTCCAGGTTAAATGATCTGAGTTGAGTTCCTTCAAGCTCTCCTGCTAGATTATGCTTTCCACACTCTGATCCTCCTTATTTCACTTCTGAATTCCTTCCAGCTAGTCCACATGTGTCTTGAAGCGTGATGCCTAAAACTGGACACTGATCCCTATTCAAGATCTTTAATAGCACTGATGAAGGAGGATTATTTCGCCTGTTTACATACAGGGCTTTTGTTTCTGCATCACAATACAATCCCACATACTGCTTTTGCCCCAGCGTGACACTGATTCATGCCCAGTTTATGAACTGCAATAGCCCCCGAGATCCTTTTTCACAGAACTGTTGTGTATGAGGATTTGAAGGATGCTGCCACAAAGGTTTAGGTCAACCTCAGCAGAGTCTTTGAGTGTAGCATGTTGGCAATGGGAAGTGCTTAGCCTTTGGTTGCTGTTGTGGAGACGGGGACAGTAGCCAAAGTCAGGTGGGAAGGGTTGGGTTTTGGAGGTGCAAGGGAGGATTTAAGTAACTGGACTGATAGAGGTGGAAATGAGTATACTGCCTGTCCCCTTGGTTCCAGGGATTTTCACCCGGGGCCGTACCCTCTTGCAACTTCTAGAAGCCATAGTGCTCGTTGAGGTACCCCGAAAGGAGGGCACAGGCTGCTTTTTCCTAACCGTTCACACCATCCCAAATGTTTTGAGTAGTCCGTAGCTGGTTGAAAGCCACTAATCGGCTTTGGGGCTTTTTTTGACCAGATCACGTGACTGTACTACCAAGATTAAAGCAGCACGAGGAAGTAAAAGAGGCTTAAATAGCTGAGGGTGGCTGGCAGGTCATTTTAACCTTTTCATAATCATTAAAGCTGCAGAATCCCATTAGCAGTGAGTGACTTCCAGCTCTGCTTCCCGAATGAGCGCTGGTGATGCAACTTTCTGTTCACCTTTGCCTTCCCCTGAGAGAGAGTCTGGCACAACTGGCTGGTAGGGCCTGAACTTTAAGCAGAGTCTGGCCATTCCTTCTAGTGAATTGATATGTCCCTCACACCACTGAGAAGCAACCCATGTGTCTATCAAAAGTGGAGGATTTATCTCTCTGTATCTAAAATTAGACTCTCAAGGAAGGTCCTGCTTAGGCCATGCTGTGGTAGATCAGCCCTTGCCCATCTGTGGCAACAGTAGAGAGGTGCAGGATAAGGAAGATTATGATGATCTTCTAATTCACTGCTTTGGCACTGGTCAACAGGCTATGGCTTTAGTCTGTTGGGCTTGGCGACAACAGGAGATTCTGCACTGCTGCAGTGCAGCTCTGACATGGGAAACAAAACTTTTGGATGGAGCTATGTTGACTAAGGCATGAGGCAGTCAAAGAGCTTCCAGTCTTTTGGTGTTTCTCATCTTGTCCTTTCTTGCAAGTTTTCATGAGAGCAACATCACATCCAGTAGTCAGTCTGATCTTCCCCTGTCCCTCTGCCAGCTTCTGCATCTTTTTTCTCCCTTCATATCAACTAGTAAGCACTGATGGAGAAATGCAGATACCACAGTGTCTGGAAGGGAGGATCACTCTGACCCGCCTACAATTTGAATGTTATCCTACTTTCTCTAGAACTGTCCTTTCTGCATTCAGGCAGTCCTTCATTGAGTGCATCTGTGTGGTTTGACAGCAAATGGCTTCTTAGAAAAGGCCAAGCAAAACCTGAATTGTGCCTGGTGTCACTGAGCTGTGATGGGTGTTGCAGGTATCGAGCACCTGGAATTGATCCAGAGAGCACCTGCTATCTCAGACAGTGCAGCCTTCTCTGCGTGGGGAGCAAGAGTGCTGCAGCAGATGTAAATCATCTTTCCTCTCTTAAATATACACCAGTCAAGACTGGCTGTGTGTGTCTTGGGCAATGATATTTCTATTACTGTGTTTGCTTATTGCATTTAATTATTCTGTCCACTCTTGCTTGAAAACTCAGTCTGAGGCTGAACCTCAAAAAACTCACACTAATTGTTCTCGGAGCAATGCACACAGTCAGGCATTAGAATACAACTTGTAAATCAAATGCAATCTTTTCCTTGGTTGTTCACCTTCAAAATCTCTACTAGATAGAAAGAACTGGAAACCCAGGAAAACCAGCAAACCCGGACAAACAATAGTGACTAACAATCAAGGCTGAGCTGGTCTGTCATGCAGGAAGCACGTCATGTGGGGAGTGCATCTGAGCAGCCTGGTGAAGCTGTGTCTTCTACAAGCAGGCTTACGAGGAGAGCTGTGGGAAGCCCTGGAGAGCCTCACCAGCACTGTCTGTCCTTGCCCACTCCCATCAGCAGGGAAGCACCTACCAGTTGGCCCCCTCAGGAGAGGTGAAGTGTGGTGTCAGACTACAAAATTGGAAGGTGTTAAGCGTGCCTGTTAAGCAATTTTTATGGGTTGAATGGGTTAGACATCCTCAGATTCAAGATCTCCAATGGTTCCTGCTGTGCTATGCCATGATAGGACAGTCTCCATGGAATCTCTAATGGAAAGGTCACCCAAGCAAGGAAGGAGAAACTGGTGGCCACTTTCTGATGGTATGAGACACGTCTGTCCTGGCTGCGCTACATTACATGGGCACAGACATGCTCACGCTCCTCCTTCCCTATCCACTGCCTCCTAATGAAATCCTGATAAGGTATCAGGAACTCTTGAGCTCCTGTTGACAGTCATCACGGACAGATGTTTTGCTGTGTGCACAGATGATGTCATGGCTAGAAGTTGCAGTATTGAGCTGTAAAAAACGAAGTCAGGAGAGACCTTATCAGAGTGTTACAGACTGACTTGAGGCTGCTAAGCTCCCAGACAGGCCTAATGAACTGTAACTGAGTTGGGAACGTGCAATCTTGAAAAACTTCAGAGCTCGTAGTTACAGGCTTGCTATGAAATGTTAATTAAATAGCTGCAGTGGCATATGTTCCATCCTGCCGGAGCAGCACTTTACAGCAGCACAGACGTGTTGCCAGTGCGTAACCACCAACTTGTGAGAGTTAGAAAAAAGTGTATTAATCTGAGACCAGATTTCTTTGTTATTTATGCCTGGACTGACAACACAATTCTCTGTTGTTTAGACTAGTGTTTGAATACCTGTTCTCTACCTGAGCTATCACCTGCACCTAGAAAATGAGGCCTGATGCTACCAGTCTTATTCAAGCAGGTGTTATCACGGGTGGCATTGGATACTACATATGGGCCTTTATTTAGCATAGTCTAAGGCAGTGTCTTTTCAGTAAAAATGTGCTGCGGCACCTCAACTAGGGAAATAATCAAGATTTTGCCTTAGTTCTGTTTCTGTAAGTTCCCTCCTGCCACCTCTTTAACGCTGCCTGGCAGAGTGCAGAGGAAGCTGCTCCCTGCACAACCCCTGGTGAATGAGGTGGTGGGACAATAGGTAGAGCAGGTTGGTGTGGTTTGCTTGCAGAATATCTTGCAAAGCTACAGAAGGCTGGGACCTTCTGTCTGCCATAGACCTTGTTGTGTGTTCTCTAACCACATCCCAAGGGAGACCCCAAACTGTGCACAAGCTCTTACTGGAGAGGTGTAGGAATTGGAGTTAGCAGAATGTGGTATTTTGGACCTGAGAGAAGAGAAGAAGGGTTTAGGTTGATGAGCTTCTTTAGTTCTCTGATGGAATACTCTATTTGTCTTTTACTCACTTTTGTCTGCATACCTGCCCTCCCATCTAATGGCACTCTTTTACAGCTGCATTGAGTGCTCTTTTCCGTGGGCACTGTCTGGGTTGGAGCCTGGGTGCCAGGCTGGAGAGGTGCCTTTGATCAGTGGGGACACAGGCCAAGTCCTTCGGACATTGGTAGCGTACTCCAGGTGCTGGAAGAAGTGGATTCTCCCTGAGTCAGGGTGAGAGTCACTGCAGTGCTGAGCGTGCTAAGGTGAATGAGGAGCATACCCTGAAAGCCCTGGGGATGCCATAGCAGAAGACAGCACCTGCAAAACAAAAGTAACTCGAAGTGGCTTTGTGGTGTCCCTGGTCACATTTAAGCCATCTGCTGAGCTAAGCCTAATGTGAAAACTTGCCTTGAGCACCAGTCTGAAACAGGACATTGGGAATGTCCAGTTTTCTGGTGAGAGCAGAAAGATGTGGACTACCTAGGAAAAAGCAAACATGGCGGGTTTGTCCACCTCTCTCAATAATTTCCTTTAATGACAATATTTAAAGAGATGTGAGTTTCATTGGCTTCCCAGTGTCTCTGAAAGAGCGCTGTTGCCTCAACAAGTCAACTTTACAAGATATAACTGCTGCCCATTTTTTAGCCTGCTTATCTGTGTCGAGAAGCAAAACCAACAGAGCAATACAAATCTGAAATATGGTGATGAAGAGCAAAGGTGTGATCATGAAACTGCCAACAAACAACCTGATGTTTTATTGAGCACAGGTGAAGGCCTTTTTATGAGATGATCTTTGATAGAAGAGGAGGAAGAGAAAGTCAGCATCCCGTCACCTGAAGGAGAAGGCGGCATCTGGCCACAAGGTGCAAACCTGGCAGAGCATCACTCCTTCCTGGCATGCCTCCTTGGGTTTGGATTTGGGAGAATCCCTTTGGGAATGCTGCTTTTTTATGAGGAGAGGAAGAGCTTTGTTTGCAGGACATTGACAAAACATAGCTGTGCTTTACTGTCTTAAATCATGCTTAGTAAAAATAGCTCTTGGGGAGAAGATGCAGCGGGAGGCAATGCGTGTCCGGCCTTGCTCCTAGGGTTGCAGGGCACCTCTGTAGTGCATGTGGGGACAGTGCTGGAGTGGGGCACCACAGTCCTGACTTGGCAGCCAGCACCCCAAGTGGACAGTGTGTAACCCGCTTTTGTAGCAGACTCTGAAAAGGCAAACCAAACCTCAGTGGGATGTCTTGGGAGAGGACTAAGGCACCTCTGATGGCTCAAGCCTGCTCCTGCCAGGTTGTTTCGTATTGCCTAGGCTGGGTGTAGGCACCATCCATCAGAGGACTCTCTACAGCTTCCTCATCTCACAGACACCTACGTTAACCTTTTCTTGCACCTGTGCTGTGAGCCACCTGAAGTAAAGGCAGATCTCTTCTTTGTGTGCTTGTGGTTTGGAGAGATTACTTACAAGGAAATAAAAACATTTCTTTTGCTACTGCCAAAATAAATGTATAATTCATCGTATTTACTCCTCTGACAGATTCCTCTGAAATCTCAGATGAGAATCGGAAAGGTTTCAGTGTCGCTAAGTGTCTTTTAAAATGACACTGTTCTGTGCTCTGTAGGCTGAAAGATTCTTTTGATTGTTAAAACTGTTTCTAATTTGTGTTTTAAAAAAGCTCTGGGAGCCAGGCAGTTCTGTGCTCGCTCAAAGACCATTGAGTTAAAACAAGGTAGAGTGATTTGCCTTGTCTCAGTTTAGCTGTAATGAGTATTAAGTGGTTTATCTATGCAGAAAAAAGTTACTCAGCTAGATTACATCCAAGTTGACTTACACCCTGTTCCAGATGGAGTATATTTTTTAAGACAGTAAATCTTGAGAGGGTGGATAATAACAGTAATGCTCCTTTCTGGGCTGGAATGTGACTCTTCTACCTCTTGAGGAGATGATGTACGGAGCTACATCCAATTAGTTTTTCAAAGGCTTTGTAAAGAAATGGGACTTCTGGTTTTACGGCTCTGCGAACAATTTAGCTTGAAGCATTTACGTTGTACAAGTGAGTGACAGCTGATGGTGATTACGGTGTTCATCCGCTTTGCTGCTGCAGGTAGCAGCCTGGCAGGGTATGATGCTGGCTCTCTCCCCTTACCTCCTTTTCTGTGCCAAGTCTGATGGCTGTGACAGAGGGTGCTAGGTGGGAGGTGAGATGTTCTGATGGGGAATTCCTCTCCTCTGGTGCCATCTGGTCCACTAAGGCACCCATTGCTCAAGTAGCTGGTGCTTGCAGCCCCAATGAGTAACTGGAGGAGGATGTTGGCCCTACTGGCAGCTCAGGCAGCACTGAGTGCCAGAGCACCCTCCCAAAAACCTTATCCTTCACCAGATGTCCTTGGCCACCATCCCTGTCTGCTTCCCTGATACTGGACATCCCCTTCGCTGTGCCACATTTCTGGAGAGCCAACCAGCGTGGTTGTTCAGCGAGGACAGGACAAGGGCACCGGCAAGGCACCAGCAGGTGTGGGTCGACTTTTAAGTCAGTGCCACAGGCTGGTGTCCAGGCAAGTGTGCTGGATGTATGCCCCATCACCCAGGTCTGGGAGCTGCTTGTGCCGCAGAGGAGAGCACACTTGGGCTGGTGAAGGTGGAGCATTCCTCACAGCTGTGGTAGGCTTTGACAAAGCCATGAAGACCATTCATTTAATTTCTAATGAAGGGAATGAGGGGGTCTGAACTGTCAGTGATCCAGCTTCTCTGCCTCTCCTGGGTGGGTCACTGGAGCTGTCCTTTCCCCTCTTAGGTCTGGGGGAGGCAGGAGAGGAGGGAAACTCACTGATAGAGGAAGGTCAGAGGCAGAAAAATGTTGGGAATGTGTTTCTTGATCTAACATGAGAGAGACCCAGCCTGGAGTTTCGCTGTTCAGCCCAGCAGTGTTGCTGTTGTGAGAGTTACGCGATTTTTTAAACCTGAGATTAAGATGCAAATGGCTCATCTGGCACCTACCTCAACACAGGCAGGTCCAGAAGATGGAGGCAATTCATCTCTGCGGGCACAGCAAAGATGGTGGTGGCTCTAAGCACTGTTTCTCAGCCTTTGCCTGAGATGGAGCATCTTTCGCTGACAAAAGAGCTCATTTGCTTTTTTCCTCTGTAAGTTTTATGTTGCTGTAGGGTCTTTTCTGGCTGAGGTCAGACATTGAACAGTGGTGTTTGAAGAGTACTAGCAAATTTCAGAGCAGGCTTTCAAGACTGGGGTAACTCTGGTGTGCGCTGGCTCCTGGGGATGCAGAGCTTGCCTTTTTGAGGAGTGCCCTTTTTTTCTGCAAGGGGTATGAAACAATGAGAAAAAAATTCTATCTCTGTTTCATTTTCTTTGGCAGCTGTGCTCTTTTCTTTCCATTGACCAACCAATTAGTCCTTGTAGTATTTAGGGCCTGAAAACAACAGCTTCTGTGTTATTGTTCATCTGCTTAACCTTAATTTCCTGTGGTTGGTAGCAGTGCTGTAACCCACCGCAAGCAAGTTGAAGAGGTTGCCCATGAGGTTCAGGTTGCCAGTCTCCGCTTTGGGTAACTTCCCACCATGTCAGAGCTGGTGGAGAGGACCTCCTGCATCTTCTCTGCACTCTGTGGGTACAGAACTGTGAGAAAGGGCTTGTTTACCTCAGAAATAGTTCCCATAAGCTCTTTTTTTTTTTTTTTTGATTGCTGTTCTTTGGACATGATGTGGTGTGGTGGTCCGCAATATAAACAGTAGTATGAAGCTGAGGGGGACCACTGCATATAGCAGTCTGCCTGCTGCTTGGGAAACAGGCTTGGGCTGCTAACAGGCAACAGGTTTGGTCAGTGCTGTGGTTCCTGTGGAGCCTGTGTCTGTTACTGGCATCGCATCGAGATCTTCTTTAGCATTATCTAGCGTTTTTACACTTGTTTGTGCAAGTGTTTCTGTCTATGTAATTTATGCATACTGACTGTGCTCGGTCCAGAGGCAGAGCTCTGGTTCGCAAGCAGGCATGGATTGAGCCTGTCCTTTGACACTGCTTTGAATCCTTCTGTCAAGCTGCTTTGAATATCCCAATACTTTGAGATAAAAATCAGAACTTGTTGTACCAGGATCACTGCATTCATTCTGTAGAGGCACTCAGCTCTGCTGCTGCCCTGCAGCATGTGGGTACCAGTGAAGCTGGAGGGCAGATGTGGAAGGGCAGCTTATCTGACCAGATCTATGGATGGAGACTGGTAACCAGCACACAAGAGGAAATGGTGGAGTCTCTGGTTGTCTTCAGACAGAGCTGGAAACTGTTCTGGGAATTATTTAGCCAAATGGGGGTTACTGGACTGAGTTTAGGGGTAAGTTAACATAGTGTGGTGGCCTGGGGCACAGAAGAGGTCAAACCAAAGGGTCGATGGTCCTCCTGGCTTTATATTTAAGAATCTCAAACTCCTCTCTCACTTCACTGGAGGGCAGGTTCATTACTAATTCAGCAAGTTGTTCAAGCTGGTGCTAAATTCTTGCTGACTTAAGCACCGACCTTCTGCAGCATTATACTCGCCACCTTTTGATATGCATGACTAAATTCACGACACTGTTGGCACAAGGCCTTTGCAGGGAAGGTGCTGTGGATTGATCCTGTAATCTACTTGGTTTGTCCTCTTTTCCTCTGATCTAGAGACTCCTCCCACTTTGGGGTGATTGTTGGGTAGGGAGAGTTTGTGGTCCCTGCAGCTGAAGGTGATATTGCTGTGAATCTTACCACCACTTAAACTGTTCACTGAACTTACAAAGCTTCCTGCGGTGTCTTCTTAACCTTTTGCATGGTGACTTGTTTGCATTTCCTGGGTTTGGACAAAGTGCAATCCAGACAAAAGAGTGAGCGTGTTTCCTCTGAGGGTGTTTGTGCTTTAGATGGGCACTTGACTCCGATCTGTCCTGCTGTTCCTTTATCTGTAGTTTGGCACTTATCTATGGCAGCACTTTTTCAGGCATATTCCAATTTTTCTCTTGAGTGGTCAAAGCACTCTCAGTGATTAGCTGTAGCTCGCGTGCTAGCTCTTCTGCTAAACTGCCCCCAGAGCGGCCAAAAAACAGCATTCAGGCTTGAGCCGAGTGTATTTGTCAGCTACTGGCAAAGGCAAAGATTAGCTGTTCAGCGCAGAGCCAGCCTAAACCTTACGTCTGTGCATGACGCGTGTTCATGTGCGCAGAGATGCAGCCAGTGGTGCCTGTTAGCCATGGCGGGACTGATCCTGAAAGGGGCTGGCAATCAGCAACGTGCACTGGCATTGGCTTGGTTGCGCGCGCGCCCACTTCCTCACCGATTCACGCTCGCTGAGAAGCCCCATGGTCAAATAGTGGCTTCTGCAGTCATGCTATAAAAAGTGAAATGACGCAAAATGTAATTCCACTTTGCATTTGCGTAGATAGTGTTCAAGTTTTTTCATATGCTTAAGCTGCAAAACTCTCTCCCTCTTTTCCTCCTGCTGTAGCAACTCACTGCCTCTGTTACCAAAACTACAAGTGGAGGAGAAATTTTGCAAACATCCAGATGGATGGAAGGAACTGTTGCAAACTGCTAAGCAATAATGAAAACGGAGAAAAGGTTTTCCCAGGTTCCTTTATTTTCTTTCCTGTGAAGTTTGCAAATTGTTGCTTCAAAGCATTTTAAAACAAAACCCAGATGTTTTGGAGAGCAGTAAGCCACCCACAGAGATCTGCTGCAAGCTATCTTCTATGCCAGGTCACCCTCTCTGGTGTTGCTGTCTTACTGCCATGATAACGGCCGTTACATTCCTTCAGGTTGAGTATTACCATTTTACGTGCGGGTCTTCTGTATTTCATTGTCCTGGTATTTTTTCTGTTTAGTGTCACATGCTTCCACTAGAAAAAAAAGATGTCCTGGGTAGACACTTGGTGTACGCCAGGCTGCATGTGTGCTGCAGCTCTGTGGCCTTGCTGTGTACACCTCTTCCCCTTTTATAGCACTGGGAGTTATGGCAGTCACCTCCTTGTAGAGCTGTGCCAGCAGCTTATTTTTGTGAGTTTTTCAGTTGTTTTTGATTTAAAAGGCATGCGTGTGGAGGGGTTGATTATTCAAACATAAAAGGAAACATCTAGTTCTGTTGTTGAGTATTTTGGTGCATTTTAGATGAATGAGAATGGCTTTCAAAGCTACAAAATTACTTTTACAAAATGATGAAACACAATATTTCTACTGCACTTTCCTTCTGTACCCCCCATCCTCCAAGCCAGTGGTATTGATATAGATTCACAGAAGATATTGCTGTTGCTGGATCTCAGCTTTTTAGTTAAAAAAAAAAAAAAAGCTTCTGGAAGAATCATCTCCTCACCCTATATATACACTTGGGGTTTTATTCATTAGGTCTTTCACAAAGCTGCCTTCCACTGAGGAGGAGAACACATGGCTGTCTGACAGTACTTGCATGTTGCACAAGAAGCTTAAACATATTTTTTCTCTTTTCCTAAAGATTCGTCTTCCAACTATATCAGGCAACTTGAAACAAAAGTGAAACTGCTGGAGGATGACAACAAGCTTCTTTCCCAGGTACGTCTTTTATTGCCTAATAGTTATTAATCTGGCTCAGTTCTCCTTTTTCTGTATAGTTGTGTCTGACTGCCCGCTTAATTGCACAAGGGCTTTTGGAGGACATCCTACGAGGGGAAGAGCATAATGATCTTTACACTGACAGAATTGGGTCTCCTTTTGTTTAAAAAAAAAAAAAAAAGAAAAAAGTATACCCTCTGTTACTGTCCGTGTGTGTTTCAGAGATGCAGTAACACCTCCCTACAGAACACCTTGATCCACCACTGCTCTCGGGGATGCTGCAGGGGTCTGGCACTGCCTGTGCCCTTGCTGTAGGATTTTGCCTTGCTTGCCCATTTACATTGACTTTTATCTTGTTGAAAGAGGAGGCTGTAGTCAAAAGACAGCCTTGGGAATAGTTTTGTGCAGTGCTGGCTCACAGCTTTTATTTGCGTTCTTGCTTAAAACTGAACAGACCTCTCTAAACTGTCACTTTTTGCTTGCATCTGCCTTTCAAAGTCTACTCCATGTGCCACTGGGCTTTTGATCACTCCTGGTGCTTACCTATCTGTATGTAACAAAGTCAAGCAGTGGGAAGAAAACAGTCATTCTGTCTGGTATGTCCCCTGGATCCCCGTAAAATCCATCACTTGGTGTAAAGAGGGGCAGCTTTGCTGAAATCAGGGAAACTGTCTGTTTAAAACCATTGGAAGAGTTACCTTTTTTCTCTTGTTTGCATCCTTTCACTCTTGAATGTTCTGCCTCACTGGCACTTTAAAGGTTTTTTCCTATACTTTGCTTCTAACTTCAAGCACTGAGTTTCATGGTCATTTTGTTCCATGTTCTTTCCAATTGCAGGTGCGGGAAATAAAAAACCCCTCGTAATTATTTAAAAAAAGAAAAAAAACCCTTTATGTCAATTTTTGTCGTGTTCTTTGCATTTCACCAAGTCTGAAAATAGACTGCTCTGGGACCACATATTTCTGAAACTTTCCTGGTTTTATTAAAAATATAGAAGAAAAGGCTCTATGCTTACTGAAATTTCAAAACCTTTTTGACCTGACTGAGCTTTTTTAAAGATTACCCCAAATTTCCAGTGTACTCACTGGCATTGTGAGCCATGAGAAAATTTAAAGGCACTGAAGGGTTAAAATCCCCAAAGGGTGCTCAACTCAACAGCTACCAACTGGCTTCATGTAGTAATCAATTGTTAATTTAATTTTAACTCCCTCTGTCTTTATCCCAACATGAGTGAGCTGGTGGCGGTCAAAACCCTGAGACTATTTAATTGGAGCTATCGATAGGCAGATGGTCTGTGCGTGGGCAATTGGGATGCGCATAGATTTAGGGATGGGCTCCATGTGCCCTTGGCTCAGCCGAGCACATTACTCCATCAGATGTGCCTTATGAGGTCAAAAAGAAGTGATTAATAATTAATGGATGGTAAATTAATAGGGGCTGAATAGCTGCCTGGGCTTATTGCGTCAAGAGGATGAAGCCCAGTTAGTCTTGGGGTGGGTGAGCCTGAAGCAGCCCCACACATCAGCCCTTCACCTTTATGCTGTTCTGTGAGGGAAGGCTGTGCCTTTTTCGCCACACACATAACTGTCCTTAGGTGTCCTCACCTTTCAGGCTGTGTCATTACAAATATTTGAATCCAGGAGGGAGGGAAATGATCCAGAAATAGCTTTGTGATCTGGAGGCCATCCACCTCCCCAGCCTGCCTGGGATGCCTGCCTGGCTGTAACATTCTGTGCAGCCCCTGTGCAATGTCTTCATGGCCCTCCAAAAAGACCAGGATCCAACCTATTTTAGATCGTGCTCAGGAAATGTCTCTTTTTACTGTAAGCAGGGAGACAGCTCTCCTTAGGGAAACAGGAGAAGTGTTGAAGCTGCCACGGTCCGAGTGAACTCCCTGGGAATGCTGAGTTGCGTCACCTCCAAATCTGTCGTGCCACATAGCTAGATTTGGATTTTTTCTCTTTCAGTGAGAAAGATGAACAAAATCTGTATAGGCACAAACTCACATGCATACGTGCGCGTTGCTCCCAGCACTTTCCCAGAAAAGTATAATCCACTTACTGTATTCTTACTTGCTTCATCTGATTGGAAAGTGTTTAGCTGTTACTATGCGGATATGGGGGTAAGAATCTAGACAAACAGGATCCTGGCAAACTTTCTTCTGTTTTTAAAGTTGCCAGGTGATCCTGGCTGTTTGAACTCAGCAATGCCAAACTGGCTTGTCAACACCAAAGTCACATTTTAACTCGGCTTGGCTTTCTGCCTGGGAGTATTGACATTGCAATAATACTTGCAGTCTGGTGTCAAGAAGTTCTATCACCAGCATGCTGAGGAGCGATGAAACCTGCCGTCCTAGGTAACAAACAGCACCTGTGCATTAAGGGATTAGCAAATCAGTGGTGGTTATGGAAGCCTTCCTGGCTTTTCTCCAAGTGCTAAACGTAGAGCTGAAATAGTGCTTGATTCAGAGAAACCCGAGAAGGCTGGTGCTGCAGATGATATTGCAAGCTTTACGGGAGGGTTTATATTACAGTGGCTGGTGACACAATGCCCCTTTGCTAGCTGGTGCATCCTGAGCGAGATTTGTTGCTTTATCTTCTGCAGCATCTGGGGTGCGAAGCTCTGCTGAGAGGGTGGTGTCTTTGTACCACCTTCAGGTATGGAATTAAGTTGGTGTAGGGATCCCTAGCCTGCACTTTTTCTCCTGCTTCCCGACATCTCCTTTCTCCATAAGCACATTGGATGAAAATCACAGTGGGAGAGATGAGAGCTCTCCAGCCGGTGCCGAGGCGGCTGCTCTGCACTCTGTGTTACCTGCAGTGCAGGCATGCTGGGATTCACACTTTTCTTTTCTGGTGACTCATTTGAACAGATTAATGGAGAGAGCTTCCTCCCCGTGGGAGACCAAGAAGTACCATCTCACAAGCTACACATTGCAGTGGGAGGAAAGTAAATGGAGCAGTGGACGTTATTTGTGATAGCTGTATACGGGGGTTTTTTTGTTTTGTTTTGACTTCTTTTGCTTTCTAGAGAAGGAAATGTGTATTTCCAGTTGGGAAATGAACCTCTGACGTTGCTAACCCATGAGTAATCATTGCTCTTCTCTGACGAGAAATGATGCCAGTTTTATAACTTTCTTTGTCTCAGGTTTATACTGTAATGTTTTGCTGGCATGGCCGTGTTAACTAGAAAGTCATGCTCTTGGATAGCATCGCTGGCAGCAATTCTGGCAAGACACAGCTTTTATTGCCCTGGTTTATACTGGTTGGGGAGATGCTGTAGTGAATGCCACTACCAGAAGAGGCCTCGATGCCTGCTCACTGGAGCTAGTAGGCATCTGTGGTGTGACCACAGTGGCAAACACTGCGCAGAGGGTTCTCAGAGGGACCTCAGTATCCTGGGGTTGATGATGTCAGTCTTTTTTACAGATGTAGCTGGTTTCTGGAACTTTTAGTTGAGGTATAAAGAAGATGAGTGTAAGCTCTGAGGAATGTTGGGTGTTGGCTTTGGAAAGCCTTACAGGCATCGCTTCCATAGTTTCAAATTCTCAAGGGAAGAAGTGCACTAAGTTCTGCTGTGTGCATGCAGTTAATCTATGCAACACAATGTGGAAGAAGTCTGGGATTTCCTCTGTGACGTTGTGGGGAGTGCCCAGAAGAACTGGTGTTAACTTCTCTTTCGCGGTGCCTGATTGACTAGAATCATAGAATGCTTTGGGTTGGAAGGGACCTTTAAAGATCATCTAGTCCAGCCCCTTTGTGGTGAGCATGAGGAGTACCTTCCATATTACTAAGATCTAACCCCAGAGATGGGAGACCATGTTTGCTTTCTGTTCTTCAGAGCTGGAAGTGTCAGAAAATCGACCCCTTAAGCCATCCCTCGCTGCCTCTCTTAAACTAAAAATTAATTTGTAATTACACATTTTCCCCTCAAGATTAGGGAAACCTGTGGTTATGAGCTTCAGAAACAAAAGAGGTCAGTTCTGGTTAGTTTTATAATTAATGCATGCATTTTGCAGATAATAACAGTGACAAACTTCTGGCCATTCTTCCACATTATTTTGCATTTTCAGCTCATTCTGTACAATGGCAAGGATTGGGCACTTTTAACTGAAACAGAAGTTTGGAGGCCTTGTGCACTCATCCCCCTGTTCTCTCTCCTTATAAGTAAGTCCTGTGCGCCATGGGCTGGCTGTTGAGACATCCTCTGGTTTATAGTCTCTGCTGAGCTGTGTCTGGCTTTTACCTTCCG
>NW_010405157.1:60018-62349 GCF_000710305.1 Buceros rhinoceros silvestris | reverse complement strand
GCCAGAGATTTCCTGCTCAAAAGATGCCCAGGGCACGTTGCACACCCTTGTTTCAGAAAGCTCAGCTTTGAACTGAGCAGGTTCAACAGAGCAGGTGAGACTCGGAGTGACCGGGTGTTTGACCAGTGAGGTCCTGGTGCATCTTCCAGGGAAAATTTCAGGTCTTCTGGTGGAGAGCTGAAGTACAAAAAGTTCTTCTCTATGGAATGGACAATGCTTGGGATTTATGGGGAGCATTGGGGTATTTAATTAAAATCACCAAATAGACTTCACAGCATTTCAGTATCTGTCTGCTAGCTGATTTAGCGTATCCTTAGAAGATCTTTAGAGCACCTCTGGAAGGTCTTTGAGCTAGCTTTCATGGCAAGGGCGTCTACAGACTGCCTCAATTCTTTTTAGGCAAACGTGAGCTTGCCACAAACATGCACTGAGCAGGCAGTTACTAGCATATTGTTCTGAAAATCAGGGGGAAAAAACTGGACCCCAGGACTGAAGTGAGCCCGAGAACCAGTGATGCAAAGAACAAAGATGTAAATGCCATTCAGTGGAGAGCTTGATCTCTACCTGAAGAGCAAAGGATGAAGGAGAAAGAGAAATTGCCCACAGTGTGCTAACTAGCTCCAGCGGAGTTGAAGTGGAATTTCCTCTTGTATTATTATCAATCGCTTTTGTGCCAAGTCTGCCTTTAACAGTTCTTGCTTGTGGAGTTGCCTCTTGGCTCTCAAGAGTTTCTAGAGGGTCTTAACATTCGGTGCTCGCCTTGAACTGCGGCTCCGGAGTTTTGTTCCGAGGCCACGGCTTGTGCCAGGAGCATCGCACATGCTCAACGCTAGCGGAACTAAATTACAAACCTGTCTTATTTCCCCAAAGTCTACCTACTGTTTGTGTGTGAGGAGGGTAAGTATAATTGCTTTAATTTAAGGTCTCACAAGGGAAATTGGATTTTTTTGTAACAGAGAGCAACTCAGACATGAAAGCTTTCCAGTGCATTTGATCTCCATTTAAATTCAGAATACTGAAGGGGACATGTCCTAGGTTACTCTATTACTGTTTTTACATGGTTTTTAAATGTTTTGCTGCACATTAATTTTAAAAAGGAGATGCTTATTTGGGGCTTCATCCAAATATTCCTTTCAAGCCGATAGTGAGACTTTCTAAAACACTCCATGCGTTTTGGAGGTCATGCAGAACCGAATTTTTGTGAGACCTTCTCTCAGGAGATCTCTCATGAGACTCTTCCTGACACCACTTCCCAAACTTTGATTTAGACCTCTGATTGCTTTGCACATGCATAAATGCAAAAAATGTTACCAGAGTCCCCCAAATGTAGCTTTCTTAGCTGTGGCAGCAGAAGCTTCAAGAAAACATAGCATGCAAAACCATTCTATGTAGAAGCCTGTTTCACTTCACCTCCTTCTTTTATGGATTAAAATGACAAGACTGATCTGACCAATTTGCTATCAGATAAAGGGACTTGAAATTTCAGTCAACAATATGTATTTATTGAATGAAATGTTTTTTTTTCCCCCAAATAAGAAACAAACAGTTTTTTTAAGAGCAATTCAAACATGTCTCATACTTGCATCCAAAATACTTTCAAGACCTTTAAGACAGCGGAGTTCCTTCTGTTTACTTTTGACATCAGGGTCTTGGGTTCCTACCTACCAAAATAAATATTCTGTTGGTATCCTCTTCCCGTTCATGGGTACGAGCACATCTAAAAAGCAGGACTGATGACAGATGAGCTTTTGCAGCCTGTAATGTAAGCTGGATGATGTACTGTGTGTTCTGGGGTTTGTCACCTATGGAATCAAGGCATTTTACAAGAATGTCACCTGGCATATGTAAACAGAGTTCCCCAAAACCCTAGGAAGTATAATTCAAGAAGTTCTGAATCCACAAATTGAATAACAGACAGGAAAATACAGTGTTTACTGAATCTTAGGAATTTGAGACAGTCATATAATTTCCTGAAACTTAACTCAAAATTTTCAAAGAACTGGAGCTGAATTTCTGTGTAAGAGCATGTGAGAGAGAAGCACACACGCAAAGCTCTGCCATGCCCCATTTGTTTCTGTTGTCAGTAAGCAAGAACATTGGGTTTAATGAAGCTCAGTTTAACCTCCAGCTGTGAAATGCAGGATTAGTCATATCCTATGCTTAACCAACTTTATAATAATTTCACTAGATTCCACTTCTTTCTGTACATGAGGACAGGGTCAGGGAGAAGGCTCTTAATTGCAGTTAGATCGTGCTGTGAAGACGCAGCATTTTGTGTCTGTAACATATAGAGAGGTTCAAAGGACATAGATTCTCAGTGATGATTCTGTC
>NW_010405157.1:59591-59879 GCF_000710305.1 Buceros rhinoceros silvestris | reverse complement strand
GAGGGAAAACGAAGCAATAGCTGCAGAGGCTTAAAAACAGATATTTGCATTAAGTTCAATGCCACATTCAAGACCAGCTCAAGAAAATTTCGGTGTCTGATTACTGAAAAAACTTGGGGAAGTATGTGAAAGATGTTAAACTTCCATTACTTTTGAAAAAGAAAAAATTGGAGTCTTTACCCAAAATTCTGTTTCAGTTTTGTTTGCTTTTCGTGAAGCCAAAAATGCAAATCGAAATCTTTATAGGAGGCTATTAAAGAATATTCAAACTATCTATCTCATAAAAAC
>NW_010405157.1:48217-59438 GCF_000710305.1 Buceros rhinoceros silvestris | reverse complement strand
GTTCAGCAGAGAGCTTTGAGAGAGAGCTCCTCCAGAAGAGAGGGACTTGAGTGTCCATCCTGCCCCGAGTGCTGTTCAGAAGAGAGAGGCAGCCAGCAGAACCCTCAGCCAGCTTGGTCCCAGCATTGGTTAAAGCCTGCAAGGGACCTTTTCTGATTTGTAAGGAGGGGATTCAGGTCTTTACCTTCCTCATTCCCAGCTCCCTCATTTTATGGGATGTGGGGAACGCCTTGAAGGCAGTCCCAGCTTGGCTGATCTTTTGGAAGGAGGTGCTGTGGTTCTCTTCGGCTTTGTTGTCTGGAGTGCAGTTGACGGAAGAAAATGAAAGTTGACTCCAGGGGATGGTCCAGTGAGTTTATTCATGTGCTCTAATACTACATCCACATCTGCACCTACTTGTCTGGTGAATCTGGGGCAGCATTCCATAGCTTCTCCATTGACATCCCTAATTAAGAGACTGATTTTCGTGTTAATGAGCCAGGGATGGGCTCCATTAACCTGAAACTCCTAAACTCATTGCATACAAGCCACAGATGGGATGTGGGCCACACTGAATGTCAATGGCTATAGCTCCATTTGGCTTTGTTAACTATGGAGTTGCATTTCTATTTGGGTTATAGGCTGTGATGCTTGAATCTCAGCTCTGCCAACCCATATTCTTTCTTGAGCAAAGCCTGCCAGTTGTGTGATTATAATTATATACTGCAATTTGGTTTGAGCTGATTATTTGAGTCTCACATGAGTTATGGGGTTGATCTTTCTCTGCTGATCTAAAACAAGAGGGAGAAAATACAGACACTCCTGAATATTAACAGTGTACTACAGTTCCCTACCTCAGTTACTACAGAAAATGGAGAGGTTTGAAACTTGCACTGCTCTTATTACCTCTACCCCACTGAGATACTGATAAAAATATTTTTCCAAGGGTGGTTTTACATGGCAAAATCTGCTAAGCCTCTTAGTGACTGTCTCCTGCTATTTATTAAGCCTTTCCCAAAGCGTTAACTCCCCTGACAACAGAGAATTTGAGTTGTCACCATTGCTACCAGATGAAATGTGCTGCTTTGCCCCTCCAGCTCGTATGGAAGCAGCTCATGCTATGAGGGGAAACTCAGAGCATAGGCCGAAGTGGGAATGCTTATTCCTGCGTTGTGTTTGTGCATGGCTGAGATCCAGCCATGGCACAACATCCAAATGCATCTTTAAAGCTGCACCTCATTCTCTTGGTCATACCATTTCCAGTTCCACATGAACAACTGAACGAGACTACTGATGAAACTGGCTGAGGTTATGCTTGTGACCTGCTGGCTGGATACTGAGGAGGGAATTGGGAGAGTAGGTGTCTTGGCAAACCACCGTTCTCTAAAACCTTTGTCACCCATCTAAGGAATGATCCCCGAATATGCTGTGTACAGCAGGGATATGAACCGGTGTAAGGGAATCTAATCTCTCCTGTTACAGAAAGCTCATATTATTACATGACATGGAAGATGTTAAATAGTTTTAATCTCATCCCTTATTTTTTTCTTATTTGCAGAGTTCTTTAAAAATCAAATGCGTTGATTTTTTTATTTCACTCTCGTGTGTAATTTCCAGCTTGCCTGATAAATGCTGTTGAAGTTAATAGGACTCTTCACATATACTTCAAGTCAGATCTGTGCTTTGCTGAGCTTATTTTTGCTTGAATATGTCTTGTAGCGATAACTGCAATTACTGAACCTTAATTCAATTATCTGCTAGCTTCACATAGTAAAATGGCCCATCCCTCAACTTCCTGGCGCATGAGACCCTAAAACACGAATTAATGAGATAAGGAGGAAACCTTTGTGCAAGGTTGTGTGGTAGGAGATGTTTGTTGGGGCATGAGGCCGCCTGAAAGGGCCACTCGTGTGGTGCCGAGGTCACAAGAAACTGGGGCTATTGCCCTGATGCCTGTGTGAGAGCTGTGCCTGTGTGAGGCAGCTCCTTTGTGACCTCTCCTTCATGTTGTTTGGGATGTGTTTCTGCCTTACTTTACCTCACCAAAATATCACTGCTCTGCTGGACTTGCTAACAATATCTTGGGCCGGGTTGTTCTTACAGAGCGGTGTGTTCTGACAGTGGCATTGAACTCTGTGGGTGCGGTAAAATACCTGTTGTTGTGAAAAAGAGTAAGATGATCAAGCTTTGTGAAGTGCTTGTGGGGTCACTATGCTCTAAATTGTGGTAGTAAGATGTTAATTTTTGTGCAGATAATAATGGGTTCTGCAAGACTTCATTCATTAGTATGGGAAAAGGGGTTGAAGTTCAAATAATAATATTCTTATCAAGTGCTGGATGTCAGACCAGCGTATTTTGGTTATCTGTGGTAGAGATAGACTATTTTTCCATGACGATAAAAAAACTTCTTTCTGTTAAGTTTCCAAATGTGTATGTTCTTCCGTTTGCTTCTAGCTGGCTGACTGCGGCAGCTTGCCACGGAATTTCTGTAAGGTAGAGCGAGCTAATGCATCCACAAACAGTTTCTTGAATCTGGGGGCTGCTGCTGGTTCTTTGGGGCTCTGATTGCAGGTTCTTTCACATGCTAATGTTGGCAATTTCCATTTTTTAATCATCTGATTGTATTAAATATGCCCCTAATTATTTATTTCCCTCCTGTACTCATGCAAAAGACATTGGTTAGTAATATCTGAGTTTTGATCAAGTTCAAATCAAAGCCATTTACCTACTTGAAAAGAAGTTGGTACTTTTAGCTACATTGCTGCAGGAAATAACAGGAAGAGATTTTGAGCTAAATCTTTCATTTAATTACCCAGTTGCAAACAATGGGTTGTTGAGTGTCAAAATTGAGGCAATTTCAATTACTGGAAAAATTACAGTTAAGAAAGTTGTTGCTGGTAGGTTTAAGAATTTATATTACAGTGACAGGCAAGTAGTTCAGGTAATGGGCAGTACGAGAGTCCGTAAAGGTGAGGCAGCCTGACCCAGAGGACTGAAATAAAACATTCCTTCTTTCTCTCCTCACAAATATATATATGATTAAATCACAGAATCATCTGGTCGGAAGAGACCTATAAGATCATCTGTGAGAAACAGTATCGAAGGCCTTACTGAAGTCCAGGTAAACAACAGCCACAGCTCTTCCCTCATCTGCTAAGCAGGTCACCTTGTCAGAGAAAGGAGGTCAATTTGGTCAAACAGGACCTGCCTTTCATAAACCCATGCTGACCGGGCCTGATCACCTGGCTGTCCTGTACGTGCCATGTGATGGCACTCCAGATGATCTGCTCCATGACTTTCCCTGGCACTGAGGTCAGACTGACAGCTCTGTAGTTCCCTGGATCCACCTTCTGGCCCTTCCTGTAGATGACATTACATTTGCCAACCTCCAGTCAGTTGGTGCCTCCCCGTTAGCCAGGACTGCTGGTAAATCATGCAAAGTGGCTTGGTCAGCACTTCCGCCAGCTCCCTCAGAATTCCTGGATAGATCCCATCTGGCCCCATCAACTTGTGCGCATCTAGGCAGCGTGGCAGTTCATTTACAGTTTCCTCTTGGATTGTGGGGGCTTGATTCTGCTCTCCGTCCCTGCCTTCTGGTTCAAGAGGCTGAGCTCTCAGTGAGTTGATCTTACCATTAAACACTGAGGCAAAGGCAGTATTCATTATCTCAGGAGTTTCCTCATCCTGGATCACTACGTTTCCCTCCACATCCAGCAAAGGACAGAGACTCTCCTTAGCTCTCCTTTTGCTGTTGATGTGTTTATGGAAACATTTTTTGTTGTCTCTTATGGCAGTGGCCAGACTAAGCTCAAGCTGCGCTTTAGCCTTACTAATCTTCTCCCTGCACAGCCTCGCAAGTCACCTGTCTCTTCTTCCACAGGCTATAGACTTCTTTCTGAGCTCCAGTCAGAGCTCTCTATTCAGCCAGGCTGTCTTTCACCTTGCCAGCTCGTCTTACAGCTCATCGGAATGGTGGCTGAGTCCTCAGCAGAGTTTTCTGTATAACATCCAATATTTATGGGGTAAAACTAGAATATGAAGGAATAATGACATTTTTTTCATATAGACTTTTTTTTCATATGGAGAATTACCCAAATCATAAGCCCAAATCCTTATGGGCTTACATGGTCAGAGTGGGACCCTTTTCCCTCCTGTTAAGGACCATGTTCACCCTTATATTTAAATGACAGCTAAAGGAAATGCTGTGCCTTGTATAAGGGTGGAGCAGCCATTAAGAAGATGGAAATTTCTTGTGTCTTTGAGGGCTGTGTGATGATGTGGCATATTCGTTTGTCCAGAGAAAATCTTCTGAACAGGTGCCAGTAAAGGGCATCTTCTGCTGACAGTACTGAGTTCCTCACAGTACTCCTTTCCATCTACTTGCATTTCATGTTATGATACACAATTTCTTCTGAAGATATGTTGAATAGCAGATACAATATTAATGCATTTAAGTGGTGCGGTGTGTATTCTGCTGTCTCTTGAGCTTAGTGCCAGTGGGTCTGTGTTGTAGGAAAACGAAGCTGATGGTTATAAAACCTCTGAACTGACAGTCCTCTAGGGAAGTCTGCTGTTGATGACTCCAAATGCTTGATTCTCCTCTTCATCTGGAGACATTTTTCCATCCCTTTATGAAGGGCCTTCCCAGAGGTAAACAAAAAAGGGCTTTTTAGGACTCCTGGTCTTTGAATTGGTGCTTGGTTGGTTTTTTTAAATGGCATATGGACCAGGAGAGGAAGGTTTCATGATGCAGGAGGTTACAAATGAGTTACCAGGAGGTGAAGAAAGCAGCATCTCAGGTGCACAGACCTAGTCCTCAGTAGCCACCAGGGCCACCCCTCCTGGCTCCCACTGCACAGTAGAAGGATATAGGTCTCTTCACATCGCCAAGCCTCCGCGGGTGCCTTGGATACTCTCAGACATGAGATGCCTGTGTGTAGACACCCACATTGCTCCAGGGTGACCCCACAGCCCATAAGGAGAAGGGAAGCTGTGACCCTTTGTAAAGGCTTTAATAATTCTGCAGGGCACAGGGTCAAACTGATCATTTATGATTTTTTTTTTTTACCTCTGTTCAGCTGTCAGCTGATACAATTTATGTGAAAGGAGAAAATAGTGTTTTCAGTTAAAGGCTACTTATGTAACAAACCTGTTTTGAATGCTCATTCATGAATTACTGGAAGCTGACAGTGTCGCTTTTTAATTTTCCTCAGTCCCCTTAGCACATAATTCTAATTGAAATTGTTCTGGGTTTTTTGCTAAACTCTTTCATAAATGCTGAGAAATATGTGTCAAGTAAATTTGTGCCTTTCTGTATTTAATTTGTGTTAAAAGTGGTCCATTTGTTACATCAAAGTATTTCAGGATTAAATCCTTGTCTTCTTTTGCTTCCTTCCAGCAGAAGTAACACCGAAGGGTAACAGAAAAATGTAATTTGTCTAACTTGTCTGTAAGTTCTCAACACTTTATCTTCACAGTTGGTTCAACATAGCCACAGCACTGATCTGACTTTACTGGGCAGTAACGGAAAGAAAAATAAATGTTTCTTTGTAGTACTTTGACCTTAACATACTACAAACACCATTCATCTTCCTGTGTTATTTGTGTCGTTTTCAAATTGAATCACTCAGCACATCAGGTCAAAAAGTCAGAGGCCACCATTTCTTCGCCCTGCTAGCAGTATAGAAAGCTTTGATAGGAACAAGTGCTTGCTGATTTTTTAAGAAATGTAATTTTAGGCTTTGGTAATCATCAAGACTTTAATTTCTATCTAAAGTATTTTAAACTATAAATTATTTTCATAGAAAATACTTACCACTTTCAACCCATGTGAATAAGCAAATTGCTTCTGTTTTCTAGACAGCAGAAAAGTGGGGTTTGCAAATAATTTTTACTAAAAACCTGATTTGTTGCTCCTGTTCTCTTCTCACTGATATGAGCAGGCAAAACTCCCTTCCCTACCACGAGGGCTGTGTTTAGGTCCATTTCTTCCATAACAGGGCTGACAAAGATCTTGGGCTTTGGTCCAAGAACAGTATCTTCTGGGGTCACTTCAAGTTCTGCCTAGTTGAAAAATTCAGCAATAAATGTCATGTCGTTATTTCCAGGTAATGAAGAGTTATTATGTCTGAGGGACCACTGCAGAGCTGCCAGCATTGGTAGTATGTAGCAGAGGATTGTGCTGAAGGCGAAGGTATTGGGTCTGCAGGCTTGCTTGATCCAGTGCTCATCAGACATCACCATGTAGAGTGATGCTGAGTTAGACCTAGGGGAGGTCTTGCACTCCCGTACCGCTGTGAAATTCAGGAGATGCTTTCTTTTTCTCTATTTCCTTTTCTTTCTTTTTTTTTTTTAAAAAAAAACATTTGGATGAAACTAGTGTTTGAAAAAAGTTCACAGTAAAAGAGTAAGAGCTGCTCCAGAGTAGCCAACGGTCAGTTGTTGGCATTTGCTGGGGACGAGTGTATTGCAGGTTATGCAAGTTGTAAATTTGATCAGGTTAAGGAAAAACTGACTGAGTCTGCTCAGCTCTCTCTTGTTCTCCTTTTCTGTGTCCCTCCCTCTCTGTCTGCTTCTCAGCATAGAAAACATCCCCAAGAAAAGTTCAACTGAAGAAACACGCTCCTGTGGAATTGTAGTTCAGATGAAAATGATTTTGCTGATAAATTCCTTGAAACTCCAGAAATGTGAAGTGATTTTACCTGAAGGGTAATTTATTATAGACTTGTTGCCTATTAATTGAGATAATGTCCAGCAATGATGATGAACAGAGATGATCAGGGATTGTACTTTTAAAATGCCATTCTGACTAGAAAAGCAATTTGGGATCCACTTACATCTCAGTAATGAAAATTGGGTAAGGTAATAAGAGATTTCATTTTGTAGAGTGAATTGACAATGCAAATACCGGGATTTTTAATCTAGGTTTAAGTGGAGTAAAGGCTACTCATTCTGATGCATCATTAGTCATACTGCTTTTTAATGAGGGATTCACTTCCTTTTCCTGGTTAGCTCCAACGCTGATGGCAAAGCCCAGCGGCTGTGTGAATGTTGAGGGAGGCCTGATGAATGCGTGTCACTGCAATGTATTTAGTTAAAAAAGGAAGGAAAAGTAGCTTTCCTTCTGTGGTGAAGAAATACACATTTGCTTTTAGTGCAAGGAAAACAAATAGTGCAGAACTGTGATTGGTAGGTAGGCTGTTGTGAAAAACAGAGTAAGATACGTTTTGAAACAAATTCTAGGAAACATGGAAGGAAAATTGCATTGGGTAGAGTGCTTGTCAAAGGGACTGCCTTTACAGCTGGCAGCGCTCGGAGAAGGTGATTCTTTGGCCATCTCCAGCATGGATGAATTATAAATAATGGCAGGTAAAGATTCTTCTGGCCCTACCAAACGCATCCCATGCCCAAAACACCTCATTCCTTCTCTGGATAGCTCTCTGTTCAGTGGTTTGGTTTTTCTTTTAATATATCTTTTATTTCCCCCTTTCCCCCCCCCCTTTCTTTAATTAAGAGCTTGTTTTGATGTTCATTGAACTCAGTGGGAATCTTTCCATCAAATTGAATGCATTAGGTCAGATTCACAATCAGCAGTCACTGAAACAACCTAACAATAGTGTTGTCACACACAAATGCACTGTCTTAAATGGGATTTGCTTTAAAAAAGCAATAGAACTAATCCATTATAAACACTCGTTAGAGCAGATTTTTGACTGTATCTGTATATTTACCAACACCATTTCAACCAATTTAAACCAAATTGAAATTAATGCCCATTCTTGTTCCAGGCAGGAGCATAGGCCGGTTAAATGGAATCAGTTTAAACAAGTGTATTTTTAGCCACCGCAGTATGATATTGTGTGTTGACCAGACTTAGGTCTGGTTGCCTCATTTCCTTTGGTGAGTGAGGCATTTTGACTTTCTGTGAGGACAAGCTGTCATGTTATGAAAGATATACTACTTGTAATGTACGGACTCGGAGAACAAGTTTCTGTGAGGCAAACAAATGTCCACCAAACCTCTCTCTGTAATGCCTGTTTCTGTGCTGCTGGTGCCCCATTAGCACATGGCATCGTTTGTCTCAGTGTGGTTTACAAACTGCAGTCCAGGGCCTCTAAACGCTGGCGAGGCAACACGCATCCTTCTGGTGCAGAGGCTGCAAGTAGATCTCTGACCTCTGGGGTCTCCAGCACAAAGCTATAACCTCACATTTTCAGTCTGCTTTTTTATTCTGCTTTTCTCTTGCTCGTGCAAGTGCCTGTTTGCCACATGTCAAGGAAGGGTGCATGAGCTTCGGAGCTAACAAACTAAAGGAGTGGGTAGCAAAGTGTGCCGGGGACTCACCAGGAGGTTGCTGTCCCTCCATGCACATAACAATAGTGAGGCAGAGGTTGCACACAGCAGGGCAGTGGAAGCGTAACCAACCAGGGTAAAATCCTTTCGGGATGACCACTGAGAGACCCCTACACGTCACATGCCTGGGACAATGCCAGTAAACGAAGAATCTTATCATCATCTTCAGTTGTGACCTGCTAACCTTCCTTTGAAAGTTTATACCTCTGAGGCATGGTGGAGGAAACTCAGTTTTGCAGCTGTCACCTTTTAGCTTCAGATAGGAGTTACCTCCGTCAGATCTTTCTGTCTCTGATTCTTTATTGTGAAATGAGAAAGAATTATAAGCCACGATATTCTCTGATGCCACCTTGTAAATTCAAGGGAATCCCTGACATCCAATATGCTGAAGTCATTCCGTATCCCTTGACTCCTGATGTGGGGCACATCAGTTCCCAGCAGATTGGGTAATACAGGACTAGCATCCATTTCTCATTATAGCTTTCTTGAGAACTGCCCTTCTCCTCACAGCTTGTAAAGGGTGATAGGGTGAGTGCACTAGGATGGCTGTGAAAGACCTGGATCACGCACCCTAGATGCTTTAACCTAAGAAAATAACATTCTGAAATAAAACCAAAGCTGAACGTGTCCTAAAACTGGCCATGTCACTACAAGAAAATGTTTCTGACACTGATAGAAAATCACGTACCCACTCTGAACGCACCAGTTCTTCTCTGCTAAATGAGAGCGAACAATGGAAATGAATTTTCCATATTTCCAGAGATCTATGCATGGACACGGTCTGCAAAGTCTTGGTTGTGGTCAGGCCTTCAGGGTTACTGAACAGTTTTTATATCCAGTTGAGCAGATTTATGAGATTTCCTGTTAAATTTTATTGCACCAGTGGCTTTCTTTGCTTCTTTTGAAGTAGAAAACATCATTTCTGCAGAAAATGGAAGTCAGAAGTCTTAATGGAGCATAAAAATCTAAAAGGTTGTGATTTTATGGCTTTGAAATAGAGGACAGTGCACTGCTTGATACTCTTAAAAATATGAAAAGATAATCAGGATGTCTATCGGTAATAAAAAGATATAATCTCTCAGACCTTTGATTTTGGCTACTTGTATATTGGCTTTTTATGGGTGTACTTTTACAAATAAGGACTGTCCTGTTTCAGAATCATGGTGAGAGAGAATAATAATATGAGCCAGAAACTTTGTCCCATGGAGACTATCCAGTACTCTCTGCACCCAGTGCTGCTTCTCCCTTTGGGCTGGGTTTTTTTTTTTTTTTTTTGGTTTCTAGGATCATATAGACTAACTTTATTTATTTGACTTTGTTTAAGACCTGTGGGTGCATGCAAATTTATAACCAAATAAGAAACTGTTCCTGTCACACACATTTTGCAAGCTTAGGTGAATCACAGTAGCACTGTTTACAAACTCGCTTTGTCTTCCACTTGCAGGTGGTAGGACTAGCCTAAGCTGTTTTAAAAAGAAAAAAACTAGAAAATGTCTCCTGGTGGATTTCTTCTGCTGATTCTGATTTAATCGAAAGTCTTAAAAATATTTTTTCATTTGCATCTGAACAAATTATTTTAATGAACGTGTTCATTTAGGTAAAATAAAAATGCCTTCTTGCTATGTCACTTAATGGAGCACACCTTGAATGATTCACCTCCAGCTGCTTGCATGTGATTCCTCCAGATGCGGGCATGGAAAAAGCATTTTATTACAATGTTCACTGTCAGTGCCGTTGCAGAGAGAAGTAACGGGAACAGCTCACGGGACAGATGAAAAGCCAATACAGCAGGAGGGACACAGATTTCCTTCTTCTTGTTAACATCGACTGTTCTGTTTTCTGTTGTTGTCTTTGCAGCAGACCAGCACAGGGGACCTGAGGACTCTGAGGAAGGGGTTGTCCCCGTACCACTCTGAGTCACAGCTCTCGTCACTGCCGCAGTATCAAGATGCCCTGCAAAATGTAAGAGATTTTTCCTTTCCTATAGAGACAGAGCCGTGGTTTCCTAAAAACTGGGCATGGCTGGAGATGGGGGGGTGTGTGAAGTTTACGGGAGAGCTCTCACAGCTGAGAATTCACTCTAAAACTGGTGATGCAAAGTTCAGCTGAAATCTCTTGCTGTTGGGATGATGCAAAGCCCCTGGAAACATTGATCTTTACCTGAGTTTGGATTATTAACTTCCCAGCATAGGTTTTTCAGTGAACTGATGATCACTGTTGTGCATCTTTTAAAGCAAGGGTGAGCCTTGTTATACCTGCAGCTCCTTTTTTAGAAATGCCCTGTATGCCTGCTGTCAAAAAGCTGGTCATGGATGAGGTAAAAGATGGCTTGCGAGGAGTGTGGCAATGTGTGGTCGGGGTTCCTTTAGTGATTAAATTGTTGAGTTTTTCTGTATCATGAATGAGGTTTATGCTTCCTAAGATTTGTCTGCATTGCTTCTTCTCAAACAACAGAATAATCTTGATTAAAGTCTCTTGTGAAAGATGGATACCATGCTGCTGTGCCAGGGCTCCTCCTGCACTGCTGTGCCAGGCATGGCTGAGGAGGCCAAGCCCTGCCAGGTGTTTGCCTGGCTGCCTCGGACACTACATTTGCTTGGTGACATAGTTTTCCAGGTTGCAGGAAAAGCATAGGTGCCGTCCAGGAAGTGTTGTGAATGTGAGCAAAAGACTGATGGCAGCCCCACATCTTCTGCTCCATGTCCAAAATACTGGTCAGGTACTGCAGGACCAAATGTAGGTTGGCTGTCTGCTTGGTTAAAAGTCATTCTGTAGATTTATTGTGCCTCTTATTGCTGTGAAAAAGGGGGTAATAGTAATTTGAGAAAGTTTCCATGGATGGAACTCCAGGGTGAAAGCAGAGCTCCTTTCTATCACTGCTGAACTGCAG
>NW_010405157.1:44909-48133 GCF_000710305.1 Buceros rhinoceros silvestris | reverse complement strand
ACTGCAGAATGGATGGAGATCCTCAAGCCAAAAATAAGGAACAAAACCATGCAAATGAAATTAAGACTGGGGCTGAATATCCACTTTTTGTAGCTTTGTGTCCCATATATAAAGTCAGGAGACTTTAGGGAGTCAGGAGTCTGGATATGCCAGAGCCTTATGAATTTGGGGGTTTTGCTTCACTTCCCCTGTACTCGCACTTTTGATCCCCAGCTTGGTTCCAGGTGGGGAACGCCCAGCTGGCCTGTGCTGGTTACCCTGAGGCGTGCTGCTAACACAAGTTTACATTTATCTTGTGGGTCAGGCCAGGATACAGCCAGTGGTTTTCTGCAGAGAGGCTGTGCAGCAGACTTCTCTGCCTGAGCATCAGCCCCCACCGCTCACTGGGGCTGCATGAGAGCTGGTGGGAGACAGTGCTGCCTGCTGGAGCCCTTCCTGGCCACTTGTCCCTGCTTTCCCTCCTTCTTCAAGGAATAGGTATCACCTGGTGTTTATGGAGAAGTCTGGGTGCTGTGTGACACTCATCTTCGTCTGTCACCCTGTCTGTGTTCTGCTTTCTTTGTGGGAAGGTGATACAGAAAAACCAAGACCAGCTCTGCATCCAAATCCACACCATCTGGATACTCATGTAGCCATTTATTTACTTATTTCTACCAAAATACCTTTGGTTTGTGGCTTGACACGGTACATTATTTATGTGACGAAGGATAGCAATGACGAATTCATGCAGATTCTTTGAATGTCTCAGGCACCTCCCAGAAAGTGGATGGTTAAATGTACCTGACTTTCTCTGCAGCCCTTTTTTTTGACAGCAGGCATAAGTTTGTGAGAAATCATTCCTCTTTGTGCCTGCACAGGCTTCACATGGGTGAGTGATGGACAATCGGTCTTGGCTTCAAAGCTGTCACATCTGTTCAGGATTTCATCATCGTCACTGCCTGTGCCTGGGGAAGTTCCTCAGCACATCTCTTGCTGTCATGGAGTTTGCACGTAGATGTCAATCCAGCTCTCCACGGCCCTGAAGGACCTCAGTTATTAAAACTGTTTGGTGTTTCTGATAGATCCGGGATCGTGGACACCAATGCACATTCAAGACACAGAATCGAAAGACGCTTATAATTGCAATCTGTGCACTGTTTAGTTAGTGGAGCATCATGCAGATGGCGGATTTATAGATTTGCTCTGTGGTCTGTTCTCAATACCAAATGCCCAGGAAAAGCGGTCCCAGGGGGTTAGTTCTGACCTGCAAGACCCTGGCTGTTACAAAGAAAAGTGTGACATGTATGTTAGCTTGCACTGATAGCAGGCTGATCAGACTCCCTAGCCCTGTGAACTTCATACCAGCATCATCTCATGGTGTACCAGAGGCTCTCTCTGTCCTTTGGGAGGTGAGGGCAATTCCCTTGGGCTCAGAATCTGAGTCATGATATGAGGTGGCAACAAGCAACTCCCTATGACACCTGCCATTCCCCTCAGATGAGACGGACAGGCTCTAGGGCAAGCTGGTTGGGCTAGCTTGATCTTTCCCATTGCCAGCAGCCTCAGACCTGCTCCGCCTTGAGTCAGATGATGTCCTAGGCATGGGAGCTGACTTTGAGGTACCTGTAAGCAGTTGCAGTGCTGAGGACCTAATGTCCCGGCTGGTGTCAGTGATAGACATGTACCTAAAGAGTCCTTGGAGGGCTTGTGCTTACATTTGCTAGCCCAGGCTGTTGCTATTTTTTTCAGTACTTAAGCTTTCTGAGGTAGCTAGATGGGATTTTTTTCACCCACGTTGCATTCATGCCTTACCTGTACTGTATATTCCCTTCGTGGCTCCTCCATGTGAACGCAGCAGCACTTGAGATGGGTTATTGCATCCAGATTAGCAGCCCTCTGATTTACTGCAGGAAGCTATTGGAGGAGTAACGGTGGACAGTCTCAGATGTGTGGCTGGAGTGCACAGAGAAGGTGATGCTTAGTCTGTCCTGGAAACTCTTCCAGCTCAGAGTTTTTCTGGAGTTTACCAGTACCAGGTGGGAGTTACCGACTTTCAATTTTGTTTGTTGGCATTGTCCAAGGAGTCTGGATTGTCTGGTCATATGGTCTCACCTTTGCTTAGTGAGGTGGAAATTACATTTCAATAACACTGAGAGTTTTAGCAATATAACGGTGGGTTTGGTTAATTGCCACTTCAGGGGGATGAGGAGCCCTGACAGCGCAGTGCTATGAACCAGGACTGGGAACGATGCCTGCCACCGTGGAGGGACTCTTCTCCTGCAAACATATGTACCTTCTTTTCACCTCTCCATGCCTCAATATTTCCCTGGAAGGAATTGGATGGGAAGTGACCCATTCCATGGCATTGTTTTCAGACAGTTCTTTATCACAAAGCTAAATAGCACTAAGTGCTCCAGGATCCTCCAGGAATGGACACTAAAAGGTGGTGTTTAATTTTTGGAACAGTATAGCATTGCTGCAGATGTCTCTTGTTTCATGGGTTTTCTCCAGCTTTAATTGAATGATCAGTGCAGACTGAGCAGTGGAGTTGCCCACACTTGGTGTCAGCTCTCAGTAAAGCCACATGACATAGTGGTGAACCTTTGGTCATGCCTGATGATTGCTGAGTTACGTTTCTGATGTGGGCAGGATGTGTGATGGAAGAGGAAATTCCCCATCCACAGCAGTAAGGCTCTTACTTCGTTATATATGTTATATATGTTAATAGTCATGTTTCAGCAATTAATTTTCTAAGAGGTGGAACCTTAGCTGCTGGCTTCTGGAAGCCGCTGTAGCACAGCCGAGGATGAATGTGGTGGCAGAGGCCCAGAGGCCCAGAGCTTGCATCTGTCTCTTCTCTGCTTGCTTTGGCCTCTTCTTGAGTGCTCTGGCTGCACACACAGTCCCTGCAAACCTTCACATTCTTGCCTGCTGCCCTGTGGCTGTGCCCCAGGCATGCGAAGGTGGCCTGAAGACTGCTCCTGTTCCTATGGTTGGAGAAGCTCATAAGCCAGCTGCCTGGAGGAGCCATTTATCCACATCATTGGCATAAACCACCATTAAATATGAACCAGCCTGTTACTAGCCTGGCTGGCTTAAACTTAAAAGTTACTAGTAGCGTTCATGTGATTTATAACAGGAATTCTACCTCTGGTGAAAGTAACTGTAAAGGTTTGTGAAGGAAATAGTAAGGTTAGTGTGGATGGAGTGTGAACAGAAAACTGCATGTGCAAACACAAGCAGGC
>NW_010405157.1:0-44786 GCF_000710305.1 Buceros rhinoceros silvestris | reverse complement strand
GGAATGCTAGAGCAAGGGATGCAGGGATGGCCTGTGCTGATGACCAAAGACACAACTGACAGCAAACAAATGGGTAAACACTGTGGGATGTGTGTCAGGACCAGGAGGTCTGTGCTGTGATAAGGCTGCAGCACAGATGGCCCATCGCTAGAAGACCCGTTCCCTGATAACAGGAGCAGGCTTACACTGTGATGTGCCATTGCGCTTCCTGTGGTTCCAAAAGGAAGGCTTAGATAAGGTGGCTGAAATGAAGGAAAGGACACAACAGGCAGCAGCAGCTTTCCTAGGGTTTATGAGGGGGAAGTAAGCAAGATGCTGAGATAAAGATCAGCCTGTAATAACCATTGACCCCCTAAAGCATGCAAAAAATGTGCAGAAAACCCATTTTTTTGCTGTCAATGAGGATAGATGCCAGAGCTGTCATTAGTACTTGCTAGTGGGTGTTCCTCGTCCTCTGTCTCACACAGTGACCCTGACCACGCCATATGCGCATCTACCTTTTGGTGTATGTGTGAGTGTGAGTTTCTAGGTCTGCAGGTGTGAGTGACACATTAGAGAAACCAGGTTTTGGTAAAAATTAATATCACCTTCCTCTTCCTTAGATTTTTGTATGGAGTTTGTGCTGCAGTATTTTCCTGTGTGACTCCTTACTGAGGAGGAGGAGCTCCCAATGGTGCCCTGGCCAGGTGCGGGAGAATATGTCTGTGGGTGCTGTAGGTGGCGGTTGGAGGAAGGGACCTGTGCTCACCCAGGATCTGGAGCTGGGAGTCCCCAGGGAGAGGAGGTACGCTCTGCGAGGGCTGAGCCAGCCTCCCTCTTTTGAGAGGACAGTGGCGATGGAGTCATTGCCAAGCCTTTATGTATGTCCCTAGGGACTGCAATAAGTATCTCTGGAAGAAAGTGAGATATCCGTTAGAGTCTTCAAAGCTGCATCTCTCAGGAGTCGGGTTGAGACTACATGCCAGGCTGAGAAGAGGCAATTTGATTTTGAATTACTTCAAAAACAGTTATGTCCATAGGAAAACACAAAGAAGCAGGACAAGTGTTGTTACGTAGCCGGCAGCTGCTGAGAGGACTGCTGAGTCCTTGGCTTCCTGACACTGCCTCTCGTTAGATTTTTTTGCCAGTGCCTGTTTTGTGCAGGCTACGAAGCCTGGGAGATGGCTCTGGCTGCAGCACCAGCTTCTTCAGCGCCTTCCCTTGATTCCCACCATGCTATCAACAAGCAGCTGCTTTTCATAGCTCTGCCTTGTAGAGATACTTGTGAGAAGTTTGTTTCGTTTCGCCAGATGGCAGGCACGCTATTATAAAAACAAACTCAAATATTTGTGGTCTGTAGGTGTAAAGAGGAGCCGTTAGATGCAGTGGGAAGGGATGATAAGAAAGTCCTTGGCTGATGTGCTGGATGCCTCCTGAGCCTGCAAGAGTGGTGGTGAGGGGAGGTGATACGAGGGCATGTAGTAGCTCAATCCCAGTCCCAGTGGCACAGTCTTGTCTCTTCCTTCTGGCTGGAAGGATGATGGTCTCCATCCTCTTTGATACAAGGGCTAAAGCAGAAGGAAAACGAGAAGGTGATGTGATATCTCCCTCTCAGATCCCTTCAAGGGAATGACCAAGCTGCCCCGTGTGCCAGCCTGGCATAGGCAAGGAGGCATGGCTGTGGCCCAAGCTTGGTCTGTAGTCACACTGGGGGTCCCAGAGCAAGTCTGCTAGTCTCTTCTTCAGCCTGTGTGAGCGTAAATCTGTTTCTCTCAGGGAGGAGAACTGGTCAAGTTTGAAATGGCCAAAGACCACTGCTCCAATCCTGGTACCCAGAAGAAGCACCCTGAAGATCTGGGGTCATTGATGCCCCTGCAGGGTCACCCAGAAATACCAGGGACCTTAACATGGCCCCGAGGTGTCCCTGCACAGCACAGCATCCCTGCTACTGCCAGCACAGAAACCTAGCCCCTTGCTGTGCTGCACAAAGCCCCCGGGCACAGGGATCCCTGGGCTGCCCGTTGCCTCTGGCATCCTTGGGACTGCTCTTCGCAGCTTCCGTATCACTGTCTCTCAAAATGCCTTCAGCCCCTTCTGTCACTCTACCAAGCTGTGCAGAGCTCAGATGGTCCCCTGCCTTCTCCCATCCCTGCGGCCCATCCTCGCGGCTGTCAGCTGAGCTGAGTGCTGCCAGCGTGTGTGTCAGAGGACAACCCCAGGCCTATTTCTCCCCTTCCCCTGAGAGCAGTGACAGCCATGATCCCTTTTTAGGCTGGGGGAAACAGTGATGGAGGAACGTGGCAGAAGGCAGCTCCTTCCCACCAGCAGCTCTGATACCACCAGGATGCTATTGAGCAGACAAAGGGAGAAATTCAAGGCAGCCGTTTTGCTGCTGCAGCAACAGCGACTGCGGAAGGAAAAGAAAAATGAAAGGTTTGTCAGGGTCTGCAGCTGGGGGAGCAGTACTATGAAGCTTCAGAGTGTATTACCAACAGCTGAGAACAAGCCCATCTATTTTTGAAGGCAGCTGTCCTTCATCACCAGTTACTGAGCAGCTGTGAGTGGTGGGTGGCTTTTTTTCCCATGGCAGTCAACAGACACAAAGTTTGACAATGACGAAGTTTGGAGATTTGATGAGCAGAAGAGGCACTGACAGGCTGTGTCCATAATCCACCCTTACAGGTAACCTCAGGACATGATAAAATATCAGCAGCTTTGAGGGTCTGCTGAAGGTTTTCATGCTCACCTGTTGCATGCGTTTGTGTGAGGCTGACAGTGGGTCAGGGGAGAGATGGGGGCACGGCAGACCCTCACTCTGCCCCAGGCCTGGAAGGAGACTGCTCTGCCAGCAATGGCCAGAGCAGCCAGGATGAAATGGGGACCTGGAGGGACAATACAGATGTGCTCAGGTATCCCCCTACATCTGTGTGCGTCCTCCATCCTCTCAGAGGTTTTCACCTGGGCCATCCACAAATCAAATTTGCTTCAAAATCAGGAAAGTCTTAGAAATACCTACTGTTGCCTTCCGAAATGGAATGTGCTTAACTTCCCTTTATTGAAAGACTAGCATCTCTCAAAATACGTATGCTGATAGTGCCCCTGTGAGTCCATCAGAGTTAGTGCACTTTGTCCACAAATACAGCATAGGCTTGCTCTGTCCATAGCTTGTATCAGGTAGTTACCGGCTGGTACTGCTCTAAATACATCATGTTGATAATAACTCCATGGTCCAAGGAGGCAGCTGAAGCTGTTGGTGGGGCTTTTTAACAGCATGTGCCTGTTCCAGCTCTGCAGCGCCGTTACCAACCCCAACAGTGACCGCTCTCCTCTTCCCATCTGCTGCTGGAGGAAGCTGTCTCACCGGCTTTGTATGCACCAAGGAGTTCCCAGGGCTGGAGCTGCAACGCAGCATAACTGCAGTGCTGAGAAAAGACACCCTTCCTGTTTGTAGATGAGATCCAGTTGCAAACAATGTCCTGACTCTGTTTATTCTATCCGGGGCAGCCCCTGAGATCCTCCCTTTCCTTTGGTGCCTCAGCACAGCCTGTACAGCAAGCACTGTGTCTTGCCTGCCGGGGAGAAGAGCTATTCCTTTGCCAGGTGTCCTTGATGGTTATGCTCAGAAAGAATAAAACAGTTAAATTGTTTCTTTGTTATGGAATCATAGAATGGTTTGGGTTGGAAGGGACCTTGAAGATCATTTAGTTCCAACCTCCCATCCAACCTGACCTTGAATGCTTCCAGGGATAGGGCATCCACAGCTTCTCTAGGCAACCTGTTCCAGTCTCACTACCTTCACAGTAAAACATTTATTTCTAATACCTAATCAACCTTCCTTCAGTTTGAAACTGCTACCTCTCATCCTATCACTACAGTCCCTGACAAAGAATTAATCAAAATTAACTAATCAAAAGGGTCACGTAAGCCCTTTTTGTTTGTTATGGAATCATAGAATGGTTTGGGTTGGAAGGGACCTTGAAGATCATTTAGTTCCAACCTCCCATCCAACCTGACCTTGAATGCTTCCAGGGATAGGGCATCCACAGCTTCTCTAGGCAACCTGTTCCAGTCTCACTACCTTCACAGTAAAACATTTATTTCTAATACCTAATCAACCTTCCTTCAGTTTGAAACTGCTACCTCTCATCCTATCACTACAGTCCCTGACAAAGAATTAATCAAAATTAACTAATCAAAAGGGTCACGTAAGCCCTTTTTGTTACTTGAGTACATATTGGTGAATGCAGCAGAGGCTGTGAAGATGCAGGATGTGGTGGCTGAGCTGTGGAGCCAGACAGAGCCTGGCTCGGTGTGGACCCAGTGGTTAATTCATGGGTTTGAATGTTTACATGACCAGCTGCTCTTTATGATTAAAGGCAGCAAATTAAGTCATGCCAAAGGAGATTAGTATCTATGGTAAAGTTCCTTGATTTGATAGGGAAGATGCTAATATGGAGCACGGATGGGTCCTGCATTCGCTCCTGCCAGTGTCCGGAACCCATGTCGTGCTGGGGAGCCGGTATCTGTCGGCAGGATCTCCCACGTGTTCCTTCTCCTGTGCCTGGTGGCAGGGTGTCAAGCACTCACAGCTGCGCGGCAGCCCACTGTGGCTCTGGGAGCGTAGGGCCTGCAGCCGTTTCAAGTGCGCAAGGAGGAGCGGGTGGTTTGTTTTGAGCTGCCTGCTGGCAGGCTTTCTGCACAGTAGGCATGGAATAACAATAACCAGGTGTCACCATCGCTTTGGATCATCTGCCAGGCAGACCAGATACATTTAAGGGACCTGGGTGCTCCCTGGCTCTGGCAAGGGTGTCCCACACTCTAGCACAAGAGGTTGGGTATTGCCCACAGCAGGGTGGCGAAAAGGTTGCCCTTTGCACATCATGGCTTGCAGAGGAGCTGGCGCCGGTCGATTCTTTGTCCCTCTGGGAAATCTTGCAGCCAGCGAGGAGATCTGGGGCTAGTGCCAGGGCGCCTTCAGGTAGCCTTGCCCCTGTGGGACTGTGAGAGGAGTTGGACCCGTTCAAGAGCACCAGGCGTGGTGGCAATGGTAGAGTTGCATCAGGCACAAGAAGATGCAGCAGGGAGGCAAAGAGCTTTGAAGGAAAGGAGGGAGTCATGTCATGCTTCAGTTCAGTGCCATGTGGCACCATCACTTTGTTTCAGCCATTAACTCCCCTGCAGCTGCAAGGCAGCCGAGGACGGGAAACATGGCCAGGGCTGCAAAACAATGAGGGAGTCTGATCTGCCTTTGTGAGGCCCAGGGAATTTGTCAGGCTGGTGGAAATGGCAGATATTTGGTGTGCGTGTCATCTCGTGGGGATGCCACTTACCTCTGTGTGAAGGGAGATTTCTCTTTCTGAATGGACGGACTTTCTGCATGAGCCTTGCGCATGTCCTCCATGCCACCTATGCTGCATTTCTGATGGGGACACCGTTCTTCGAGGCTTAGGAAGATTCCATGCCAGAGTGGTCCCATGCTCTCCATCCTTGGTTTTGCCACTGCTTCTCCCTATCTGGCCCCCAGCAGTGTCTCTGACTGGAGCTGCCCCGGGCACTTCCTGAACTTTGTAGCCACAAGCACCATTCACAAGACCAAAATATGCTGGGCCTCCTATTCTGTCAGCGTGCTGGGGCTGAGGTTTGCCATCAGACAGGACACCTTTCCATGCTACTGCCTGGCTCTGCTACCCACTTTCCATGTGCCTGTGGGTGTGTTACTGCCTCCTGCTTGTCCCTTAACAGTCCCTAATTTACAGAGCAGTGGCAGCACCTTTATTTATGTAAAACACCTGGATGGTGATGGGTGCTAAGGAAGGGCCCAAGTATGATTCAAACCTGGGTAAGCAGGCTGCAAGCAAAACCACTGTGAGATAAATAGATATGCCTGCAAATTTTATTGTGAGTTGTCTGGCGGTTCCTGCCTGTAATGTAATTCTCCTTTTTGTCTCGGCAAAAAAAACCTCACGGTGTCTGATATGACTCCATTTAGCTTTAATGTTGTCTGAGGTATGCCATTAGAAAAGAGTGGTTTGTTTAATCATGTTTGAATCCTAAATGTCTGCTTGTTTTTTGAAATGTTAGACAAAAATTAATAGAAGTAAGGAGTAGATGTGAGGTTCAGAAGCATTATCATTTGCTCACATGCTCCACATTGGTCTGAAGCATCCTCAGTGCCTGGGTTGTGACTTTGGTGAAGTAAAATCAGCAGGATGTTCTCCCCTGGGTTTTGAAACTCGGTCCTTTACAGTCTTTTTGCAGATCAGGAATACCTCTCTCAGAACTGTAATTACAGGACAGAAAAGAAATATAAAACTGATGGCAGGACTAAGATCTCATGTCTTTTTAGATCCTTGAAGGAATCAAGGAGAAATTGTTTATCACAATTTTAACAAAGAAATTTAACAATTTCTTTGTTCTGTTTTGAGATTTTTCCGACTCAAAAACTCTAAAAAGGCAGATAGACCTTGTGCTTAGGCTCTTTTCTTCTTGAGTTCCAAAGCATTCTTGCTGTTAGTAAGAAATGTTCATATTTTAAGCCTTATTTTGCCTCTGTGGTGGTGTGTCATTGTCAAGATGTTCCAGCGTGCCCTATTACAGAGAGTCCTGTTGATTTTGTTCCTCCAGACAAGTTGGAATGGAGTACCAACAGCAGTGCTTGTCAGCATCTGTGCTGGACCCAAATAGAGCCACTCATTAGGCAACTTGGTTTTAGACACTAGCAATGCCATCATGGCTTGATGCAGCGGCTGGAGAATATCTGCTGGTCTGCAAGTTGAGGTCTCTGCTCTTCATTTTTTGGTGTTAGGTTAAAACGGATCATTGGCAGTATTTGTAGTCTTCAGATCTTTTTCCTCACATCAGCACTGTTGCTTTGCTGATTGTCTTTGAGTTCCGGGCTGCGACAATGAATGGGGCTAGTTTTATTTGCTTTGTTTCCTCCTTTGGATCTGAGGCCGTCACCAGGTCAAGTGTCATTCTTAGTAATAGAGAACTGAGGGATTTATCCCCTGTGTGCAGCTTACTGCTTCAAGGATGCTCTGGCATGAGAGGTGGCAGAGATCCTCTCTCTTTTCTGTTAATGATACAGCTGGACTGTGAATTTCCTTACAAACTTGGAGATTGAGCCACAAGCCCTGCAGGCTCCAGTGAGAGGTTTCTGGGATGGTCTTGAAAAAAATTGGGCTTCTCTGGTGTATTTGTGGTTTGGGCATGAACGATGTGGGGTTGCAGGATGGGGATGGGGAGAGGACAGATACTATATGGGAACTGTAAGTTCTGAGAAGTGTGTTGGTCCCATCACAGACACCAGCAAATATCCAGTGCTGCTCTGCTTGAAACGGAGGAGCAGGCAAGAGCCGAAAGGGGGATGTGTTCAGTGTTGCTTCAGTACTGCTGTCTGCACGGAGGCAGCAGCTCTTGTAGTGGTTTCCCCATGGGAGAGAGGTTGGGTACATGAGTACTTGGCACTTGACTCCCATAAGAGATGAGAAGAGTCTCACCAGGAGCCTCTCAGGACACTGCAGTGCCAGAGCCATCCCAGCAGCAGAGATAAGGCTGTTGTTTCAAGGGCTGAACTCATTGGAGTTCGAGGCTACAGTGGTCTCGAATGCTCTGAACTGACAGTGGTTTGCAGTGCAGCAAAAGCACCAACTTACCTTGGAAGCATCAGATGTGTCACAGATGACTCCACAGCCTTTGGCTCCCTGAGACTTTTGCTTCCGAAAGACTTACCTTGGAGAGCTATCTCTGGGTCTCAGAGGTGCAGTGGTCTAACAAACCGTGTGTGTTGGGAAGATAAGGTGCTCCAAGCACTCAGGAACTCTAGTGCATCAGATAATGTAACTTAGAGACACCCCCCCTCCCCCCTGTTAATTAGGCTGGTAATCTCGCCACAGGGCAGCTCTTTCTTTCGGCAGTGAAACTGTGGCTGTGGAAGAAACAGAAAGTGGTGTGCAATGTAATTCAGCCCATTTGACAACACAACGCAGATGTACAGTTGTTTTCTCTTTGAATTACAAATTCCTTGCGTAAGTGATGAGTTAAACTAACTTTGAGTCTCATCTCTGCTGCTGTAAACCTGGAGCAACTCTAAAGCTAGTTGGGGACAAAGAGTATAAGAAACTTTGCATTTTGAAATTACTCGGTTTCTCATTCTGAGGTTCAGCCTCATCAGAAGTAAGCTAGAAAAATGGTCAGCATGGTATTTCTCAGCAGCTTTATTATAAATATGATGGCATCCTTTTTGGTGGCTTCTGAGCTGTCTTTTAGCACCACTCATTTGTATAATTATGTGACACCTCAGCCACATGTTTGAGGAAGAAGAGCAAACCATCCCTGAGCTAAAAGATGCTGTGAAAACCCAGCAAGTGGAAAAGCTGGGTTTCCAATGAAGAGACTGCATGTTTGACAAAACCAGACAGGGGGCGGAAATTGAGAGTCATGCATGCCCTGAAACACACTGCATTGCTTTTTGCCTGTATGGACAGTTTCCGCTTCTTAGGGTGTAACCAGATTAACCTTGCTATTATTGTCTGTCAGGGTGCTGAGTCAGTTGTGTTCCCGTGGCTGTGAAAATGTCAGCTATAGGGAATGGGAAGGCCATGGGTTTCTGCGGAGATGGAGGTCCTCGGAGTAGTTGAGTTAGAGTGCCGGGTTGCAGCTGTGGTAATTCTTACCCACTGTTTCCAAACGCATCTATTTTAGGTACAAGGAATCTGCTCCATCTCTGTGATTTCAGCTACTACCTTAACACTGACTTCCTGAGATTTCGCCCTCCCTCCTGCCCTGCTGCCCTTCTTCCAATCGCCCATCTCCTATCTCTGGTCCCCCTTCCCCTGCATTTCATCTTAACTGGTTTCCTGCTGGGTAAAATTCACATCCTCCTCTTTCTTCCATTCCTTCCCTTTTCTCCCACTGTTGGCAATTTTCCAGTCCAGAAACCTTGACCTTATCTCCAGTTCCTTCCATTTCCTCCCCTTCAGCTAACACTATCGGTGAACTCTGCCCGTTTTCCTCTCCCCAGTTCTCCAAAGGCTGGTCATGCATCCTGCTGGATATGTTGTCATTTCTTTCCTTGCTGACTACAGTCCCCTCTTCTCTGGCCTCCTTTATGTATGCCTCCGTGCAGGAAGCTGATAGCAGTTTGGCTGAAGCTTTGTTTTTGTGAGCCACGTTGAAATCAGTGGGAATGAAGCACCTTCCCACCTTTATAAAAGGTGACTGACTCTTTGTGTGTCTGGAAAGAGCCGTTTCTAAGGGTGCAACTGCACGAAAAGCACTAAATGTAGTAAATGTATTAAGGCACCCTTAGCAGCGTGGGTATTTTTACGCTTTTTGCAGTTGCAAACATCAGGGATGTTGGTGAGATTCTTGCTTGCTTCCCCACTTGCTTCATGTGTGAATTTAGCCTTTTGCAGTAAGAGTCTGACGTGATGGGGAGGTCTCCGTGGCTTGGGGCACAGCGGGTCAGCAGCCTGGTCCTTTGGTGCGCTCGCCATTACTGACAATGGTACGCTGCAATGTGGACATCTGTTTCAGTTGGCTGGGGATTTTGGCTTCCAAGCCACGGATCAAGGATCGTGCCTATTTTAGAAATGAAGTCATCTGTTACTGAGACTCTGACAGCAAGTTTTGGATCTACCTCCTTTGCTGTAGCGCTTGTTCTTTAACGTTTTTCTCTTCTTCAGTCACATTCTCTGCCTGTGTTCAGGTGGAGCTCCTTGATTGCCCTTGCTGAATTTCATCCACTTGTATGAGAAGGAAGGTGACCCTTTGAATGTATTTCGCGTGATACAGTATATCCAGTGCAGTATATCCATGCTTGCAAGATTATCTTGTCAGTATGGTGATCAGTTAAGTATGATCAAACTCTTTAGAAAACATTTATCTCTAATCATTCTGGTTTTATTTGTATCTGTAATAATTTTGAGTGATTACAATCAAATGCTTTGTAGCTCATTAGTGACTTCAGTTCTGTGATGAGAAGCTGCCACTGCCTGTCATACAGGAGACCTTGTGATCTACTGTAGTCTGACTGGAAAACTGGTCTGTCAGTAGCAGGATCCAGCAGAATTCCTTTTCCTTTGTCAGATTACTCTCAACTGACAATAAATATTGTATGTTAGACCTTTTCTTGGTATTTCCTGTGTTACTTGTAAAGCGAGCCATAGGGGAGATCCGTATCAAGTATGGTTCATGGCCACAGACTCCTGAATATCTGATTTCAGTTGTCATGATCTTGGTCATTTATGGAATGAAGGCAGCTTTCATGCTGAAGCCAGAGGAATTACGTGTGTATTGGTGTCTAACCTCTGCGGGAGACTGATTCTGGAAGCACTCTGTTGCATTCACCAGCCCTATGAGAAATTTGTAGCCCATTTTGCGGTCTGAAGTTGCATCTGTAGACTGGCTGGCCCCAGTTACTGGTGCTCTCTCTCCAGCCTCTGCCTTTTCTGTGTGACATCATGGATGAGATGGCTGAGGACAGCTCCAGTAAGCTGTAACCCTCTGCAGCAGGTCCAGAACCATGCTGAGCCTGTGAGTGTCTCTTGGTCCCTGTGCTTTGGCAGTCTGTTAAATCTCCTTGGAGAATTATTGTGGAGTCATTTAAGTCTAATTTTCCTTTTTCAGAGATGCCTACCTCTCAGAAGGAAGGTCTTGTGTCACCAGCAACTAAATTCATGAAGGTTGCTATTATGTGTAAATAAATGGCTCTTGGTCATGACATGGGTTCAGCACAGATCAGTGGCCAGGGCATGAAAGGCTCCATGTCTTCATGCTGGTTTCATCTGTAGCCTGATGGATTGGCCCATCTTTTTCTTTAATCTACTCACATAAACACTTTTGTTAGTAAAAAGCCCCCCACAACTTAAAACATTTGGAAGAATGAGAGGTGGCAAGGTGTCCCTCCACTGGTCCTCCTTTCTGGCACAACTGGCTTGCTGGCCTTAGCTTGGAACGCAAAGCAATGAGACGGAGCTCAAACCATGCTGTGTTTTAAAACGTGGAAAAGAAGAGAATGGAGCGCCTCCTGTGTTGTATGTGAAAGCATTCCTGTGACGGTGCTACATGCTGCTCTGCCATCCTAATTTGCTTTCAGAGGCCCCCAGTATAATTATTCTTTGTGTTTCCTAAAGGATGTGAAGACTGAATATGAGTTTGGTCAATGGTTTCGTTGTTGATTTCTTCCACTGCTACAAAGCAATGCAAAAATATTAGGACAGGCAGGGCGCATCTCACTGAATAAAGATACTGTGTCTCTCATAATCCAAGTCATATGCCTGTAAAAAAGAAAAGCCCTATGAAAAGCGATTACAAGGCTGTTTGGACGGTAGAAATCTTTTGTAAAATGTAATTTCGGCATCTTTCCCAGTGGGATCCTTCGTGCAGGAGGGCTGGCCAGCATTTTGGGAGCGAACTCAGCCGACATTAGGTTTGGGCATCTGCTTGTTTTAAGGTTGCTTTCACAATTTTCTCTGTAGCTGAAGATTGGTACTTGATGTCTATGTGAAAATGTTGCCAGAAAAGCAATGAAGTTATGCCAACTGTTTCTTTCATGAACACGGCTTCTTAGAAATGACCGCTGGAAAATCATCTTGATGCATCGCTCCCTTGGCTAGGAGGATGAGAACCATTTGATCTCGTCCTTGTACAAAGTTATCCTAAGTGAGCAAAAATTGTTTCTTGAATCAATGTAACTTTAAAGCAGAGTGATCTCCTGCCTGGGTACATCTAGACCGACTGATGGTAGGCTTAAATGGCATTAAATCTAGTGACTTGTGAGGAGGACGTAGTGGTGTCTTTTGTCTTTGCAAGTGGCTGAAGAGGGTTGAAATTGAGAGATGCTAGTGCTCAAATTTTCTGAATAATTTCTTCCTCCTTGCTTAAATCACCCAAAGGGAATTAAAGTGTTTCTCTGCTTATTTCAACAGGGACCAGCTCGCCTGACAGCCGACCTTGCATCTTCTCCTGCAGCAGGGTATGTTCCTGTGGGTCAGAAACCAGAGGCTGTTGTGCATGCTATGAAGGTAAGGATGCCACAGACCCCCCACGGCCATGCAGCGTGGTGGGTACAGTGCAGTGCGGTGCAACAAATGCCGCAGTGGCAGAACTGGATGTTTGCTCTTCTTGTGGAAACAACAACAAGTAGAAATAGAAAGTTAGTACTTGGACAGGTTATTGGTAACTGGCACCTGTACCATGATGAATAATCATTGCTTCAAATAGTTGGGGAGTTAAGAAAGATCATGCATGACTGCTTTTTTTGGGTGGGACACCTCCAACAAAAGCTGCTGATGCTGAAGCTGTTGGTTACCCTCTCTGTTCATCAGTTCTGTGTACACTGAGTCTCTGGGGTAACAGTGGTGACCGAAATGCTGTTTCAAACAAGAACACAAAAATATGCAGTTCCTACATATCTTTTGTTATTGAAAGTCCTGCAGCAGTCGTCAAAGGAGGAAGACTTTATATCATGTAAATATACAGCAAACCGTGGCATCATACCCATGCAGATATGTGCATCATCAGCAGGGATTTAAGTCAGGACTGTTGGCAATAAAAACCATGGGACTCTGCTAGCCGAGTTAAAGAAGAAAACTTTCCTGTGATTTCACAGCAGTTCTCAAGTCCTAGTGACCATCCATTAGCTGGAAAAATTGTAATAATCTGGTATTACATGTTTAATTAAGTTACTTCTGACTATCTAAGGGACTCAGAAGCACAAATCTTGTGCCATAGGGATGGCTGGAAAATCTCTAGATTAGGCTCTGGTTGGAGTATACTGATTTATAGATTTGGATTTGTTGAAGCTAAAAAATTTTGTTCCGGGTTAAAAAAGCTTTCATTAAAACAAAGGATGCTTCCTGGATGGCTGCTCTGGAGCTCAGATCCCTATGGTCACAGCTGGAAGAAAGGTCCAACAGTGGCATCAGCACTAGTTTAGACTATCCTAAACCTGGAGAATGGTGCTTACAAAGCTCTTTGCTTTGTACCTTTCCACGTCTGACAGCTAAATAAATGGCACAGATATTGCTTGTAGCTTTGATCTACAAGTTCCTTAAATATTCTAATTTTTAGTGTTTTCAGCTTACTTTTTTTTTGTGCCTGTCCGAGGTCTCTTGGCTCTCGGACATGTATGGCAGGTGTTGGTGGAAAAACCAGCGAGTGTCAGGACAAGCAGTAGTGCAGCAGCAGGGATGTTGGTTTCACTGGGCAGTTGCAAGATCCCAGGAGGACATTGAATGTCACTTATTCTCAAGTACTTAATTTTCTGTGCTCTTATGCTGTGTGAGGAATTGGGAAAGGAAAGACAAGCTTGATTTGATTTGAATCAAATTTGAGTTTAAATTATAAAAAATCCTTCAGCCTAAAAATCTTGATTTTTCAGCTAGATTGAGGCTTTATACACCCAGACTGTGTATCTCCTATTGGATCTTAAGGGAAGGGTGTCCATCACTGTCAAGGATTAAAAAAATACCTTTAGTACAGTTTTTACTAGTTCCCAAAGGAGCCCTGACCGCACAAGTGGCAGTTCACTTACCTGCATGTGTTTGTCCTGTGTTTTCCAGGCAGGTTTATTCTTTGCTTGTTGTGAATGGTCCTGTGCTCTCAGAAAGTTGTTGTGCCCCATCCTGTACTACACTGCACTATGCTTGTGGTTGACATGCATTGTGCTTGTGGTGTATATGTGTGCACATAGATCTGCTAAAGTGATGCCTTGCAGAACATTGCAGATACGTGTGATACCTTTGTTTTTCCTTAGACTCTTGGTACTAATCCAGTTTTGTTTGCATTTAATCATCTAAGCCCTCATGCAATCCAAACCTCTGCTGTTGGCTTTGTCTTCCCAAACTGTGGGGTTCGTGCCTTTCTGCTGCTGCTAGTGAGGTGATGGTGAGGGACATTAACCAGAGTTCATAATGTTTTTAAGTTACAAGATCAAATAATTATAAATTGATTATGAACACATTCTGGGAGGAAATTAGGTTCCTATTTGCTTTAGGGGTTATGAGGCTGAATTTCTTAGTAAGAAGAAACATAAATGGTTTTAAGATGCAGTTTGATAGGCTTATGGAAGGGATTGGAAAATTAATGAGGAAGATTCTTGGAAACTGGAAATTAAGTTTGGGAGGTCTGGGGCAATGATGCATATAAAGGAGCTGAATGGAAGTTGGATGACTGGTTGTTTGTACACATTATTGTTATTGTTGTTGTTGTAGTTATTATTGTCATTATTAATCCTCCACTTCAGAGCTTTATTCATCACTAGGAAGGGCTGGAAGAAATCCTCCTCTGCAATTTCATAATTTGGCTGGTAGGGTATGTTTGTCTCTTCAAAATCCTGAAAAGTGCCGTGGCTGGAGTCAGGAAGCAGGTGGCATAGCAGTCACTTCTCATAGTGCGTGAATGATCTCACATGAAGTGTCCTGCTCACGTGCTTAGGATTAAAAATATTCTCACATTTGAAGGGAGGAGGAAATTCTCCTGTAGGTCAGTGTGACAGGGAGGAGTGAGAAGGTGTTTATTTTCCCATCCTGTGGCCCATTTCCAAGGATCAGCTAGAAATTGAAGAGACTGAGGAACCTGGTCATGTTCTCAGTCTCTTTTCCTCCCTTCTTGTGGCACAGTGAAATTGTGGCTGTTGGTCTCCAGCCACGGAGCTGAAACTGGGTAGAAGACAACATTTGTTTGGCCACGGCAGGCTGTAGCATATGTAGTAGGTCTTATTTGCACCCTGCAGAACTGGGCAGCTTTTCCAGTGCCAGCCCCTGCATGTGGGAAACAGCCTCCAGCTAGACCCTCACCACCTGTGATACAGCTCATGACTTCCCTTGAGGAGGAGAGTAGCCCACGAATGAGACTTTGTGCTTTGGCTGTACCGCATCAGATATTAGAAGAAGTCCTTCTTGGTTGTGTACAGAAGTCCTTGTGGCTGTAGCAGGCTAGCTCCTTACTGCCAGGAAAGGCAGGGACAGCTGGGAGTTGGCTTCGCTTGTCTTGTGGGCTGCTTGAGTGCAAGTCTGTCCAGAAGCAGTGTGGCTGCGAGAGTACGGCTCTGTGCCCAAGCAAAGGTCACTGTGGGGCTGTGCACTCTGCGTGGACCTGCTGGGCTTCTGGTTTGCCTCCATCTGCACCCACCTCTGTAATGTCCCCTAGGCTTTTTCCCTTGCTTTTTCTGGCAGCTGAATGCTAGCTATGTGGCTGAAGCGTTGCCTGCCATTTAGCGTAAGGTCTTCCCTCAGCACATGTAGGGATTTTCTTTATTTTTGCTTCTGCAATTTGCTTTTTGTTTTGAGCTTACTAGATAAGGAGCAAGATGACAGGTTGGCACTCTGAACAGCTGTTTTTGCTAACGAGAATAAAAGGTACATATGCTACAGCTCAGTATCTTACTGAACATCAAAGCACTCAAGCAAACCTGTTAAAGGCATGGGGAGGTGAGGAGGAAACAAGTGTACAAGAATGACATTTAGCCGGTAACTCAACTCCCCCAGCCCTAGCAGCTTGGGCATCTTCCCTGTGCACAGTCAATGCTTGATGGCATTGACTGATCACCTGATCAATCGCTCCCACCGACGCTGAGTAAGGCAGGATTTGACCCTGCCGAATCTAGGGAAAAGCCCTAGCAAGGCATATAGACGATTCCCTTGCCAAAGCAACTTGCCATGTTCCGCAGGGCTTCCTGGTACAGAACTGCTTACCTCAACTTTCAACTCCCCTTCCAAAGCTTTCCTGCAGTCATCCCAACTCTTTGGTGGAGCTTTTTTGTTTGTTTTTTAAATATCCGTTGCACAGTCATGCAGGGCCAGTACAGCAAGTCAGCAGGGAAGTGGATGTGGTAGACAGGGTGACTTTTGAGGTGGCATTGCGTTGGTCACAGATGTCAGTGCAGTCATGAAGGAGAACTAAATACACTTGAGGTGTTCCTCACAGTTTATGTATCAGCAAGAAGAAAGCTGGACAAGCCAGTGTGCTCACTGAGAGTGAGTTGCAGATTGTCTTCAGAAGGTGGTGTCCCCACCAGAAGAGGAGCGTTAGTCAGTCCAGCTCCATTCCCCTCTGTGCCCTCAGTGGAGCAAGCTGCCCTCGCTGACTGGTGTTTTACCCAGGGCATCACATAGTGCTGGTGCATCTGCAAAGGGCCGAGTGCCGTTAGTGCAGCTTAATGAAGAGCAAACTGGAGGGGATGGTGTGAGCCGCTTCCAGCCTGAGGTACACTGTGTTTTCTGTAGGCTCTGGGCTGGGATCTGGCAGAAATCAAGGGAGGATATGCCTCAGTTTCTTAGCGCCACTCTGAACCCACAGTCCTTGAATTTCAGCTGAGCCGTGGACAATTCCTGTGAAGGCATGTCAATAGTCCCCAGCGGTGTAATCGGAGGAGCATTTTCCTGGTCCTTCTGAACAGCTGAGGAGGCGCCTGGCAGGATCTGAGATTGGCGGGCACTGGGTCAGCACTATGATGCCTTCCGGCCTTTCTTCAGGAGGTGATTTCACTCTTCAGAGTGTTTTTCCAGCATGCCTTTCCAGAATAGGCTGTTGAGTTTTATCCCCCCCAAATCCCCTTTTTGTGTGCCTGGCAGGATCTGAGATTGGCGGGCACTGGGTCAGCACTATGATGCCTTCCGGCCTTTCTTCAGGAGGTGATTTCACTCTTCAGAGTGTTTTTCCAGCATGCCTTTCCAGAATAGGCTGTTGAGTTTTATCCCCCCCAAATCCCCTTTTCCCATACCCAAGTTGCTCAAACGTCTTTACCGAGTGCCTGCTCAGACATGGGGTGGGCCTGGGGAGTAGGGTGGTTTCCAGGGTAAATGAGTCCCAAGTCATTCAGAAATGAAATACAAATGTAAGTTCCATCTGATCAGCTTTCAGCTCCTGCTCTGCCTGGTTTACACCATTAAAAGACATTTTCACTGAAGGAAATGGGCTGTGTCCATACAGTTTTGGTTTAAATGCAAGCTGTGGAAAAACAGGGGATTTTTTGTTTCCTGAGACTCTTGTGCCTGGAAGATTGATGGTTGATGGAAGCAGAGGCTGGAGCTGATCTGATCTTTAACTAATCTAAACCATGGTTGTCCTTGATGTTTGTCCTGTGGGCACAGCCGGTGCTCTGCCAGCCAGGCAGCCCTGGTGCTCTGCACAGGGGTATGATCCTGCAGGCTGCCTCGCAGCCGGGCGTCAGAGGCACCCTGACTCCAGACGAGCGAGTTCGATACGCGAGCCCAGCTAGATCAATAATTAATTCCCTCCTCTTTAGAAAAAAAACAGATGCTCTTTTTGTCTGCACATACATGCTTTTTGCGTTCCTCTTGTCCTTCCTCTCCTCTTAGAAAGGATGTGGATAATTCTTATTTGTGCAAAGCCTGGTCCCACCTATGTCGGTTAAACTAGCTGGTGTGTTTCCGAAGTAGGTTAAGGGCCCTAGGAGAATGACCTATTTTTGCTCGTAACGCAGTTGGAGTACAGCAGGATTTCTGTGCCGAGGCAGACCGAGGGATCATCTACCCTGGTATCCCGTTCCGTGGAGCAGCCGGTGCTGCATACCTCAGGAAGGGGTGAAACCCATCCTTGCTCGACATCTGTCTCTGTTCTTCCCTAGGAGGGGTAGGAATATTTACGTGCACAAATACACCTGCTTTACAGCTTTATATGTGTGCAGATGTATTGTGGTGAAAAAGAACAGGCACTCTTTGATGGCATTGGGTGATTCCAGGAGCTTTGACCCTGCACACTGAGCTGACCACCTTGCTCATCACTGGCAAAGCGCTGGGTGAGGTCTGTGGGTGAGGACAGACGCAGCAGTAAAATCTCGAGGCAGTCATGTGCTGTGATATGCCTGACTTGTCGGAGGAGCTATCTGAACGCATGCGAGTGCATTAGGGGGTGTTCTGCGGGTCAGTGTGTGTCCAGAGGGAAGTGAAGGCTGCCTTTAGGCCCAGGCAGCCTCATCTCTGTGATTGAGGGAGCACCTGGCTGCGGGTGGGCACCAACTCCCTGGAGGTCCTTTGTAGGGGTGGCTGGGACAGTGCGTGCCCGGGCACGATGTGGGGGGCCAGGGCTGGCTCCCAGCAGCAGAGGTGCGGGGCGTGACCAGCACGTGGTGGGACACAGCGACCACGTAAACATGCTGCATCTTACCAGCCATGCATGGCCTGGGGATCAGCACTAGCAGAATGTGTCTCCAAGTGGCATTTGAAACAAAGAGCTTAAAAATCAGGGATTTTTATTTTTGGGTACATTTTCTAGTACAATGTCCTAGTACTCTAGAGTTACCCAATGTTTTGGGGAACCAATGCAATTTTTATTTTTCCAAATATTGTCAGTCTGAAATGTAACAAAATAAGTCACAGGCAGGATGTTGTCACTGTTTTTTTTTGGAGTGTTCCAAGCTGCTTTCACAGCAGATTTACTTGTCTTGCCAAGGCAAATCTACAGGTGTGGCCCAGCCACCAGGCTAAGTGGTGTCCAGTTGGCCCGTGAACATGTGCACTGGATGTGTCAGTGCTGGAGCTGTAACCTGTGTCTCTGCAAGGAACCCTACTTCCTTCCAGATCTGGGGGCACCTGGTGGAGATGCTCTCTGAGCTGCAGAGCCGAGCCACAATCCTTCCCCTTACCCCTTTCAGGCTCTCCTTATGTCTCTGCAGCCACGTCTCCTGTTTTTGCAGTGGTTTCCTCCCACTAATTTTGTGGGAAAAGTCCTGTAGTCACAGGCGAAGCAGAAGGCAAAGAAAAGGCAATGCCTGACTCCTCCGGAGACTCCTGCAGGCAGGGTGCTGCAGGCAGGGTGCTGCAGGCAGGGGGCTGCCTGCCGGGCGCTGCCGGCTGTAGTCACAGGCGAAGCAGAAGGCAAAGAAAAGGCAATGCCTGACTCCTCCGGAGACTCCTGCAGGCAGGGTGCTGCAGGCAGGGTGCTGCAGGCAGGGTGCTGGCCCTGCTGCCTGTTCCAGGCACGAGAGGAAAGACAGAAAAATAGAGCTGCTTGTGGAGGACCAGACAGGCCTGGCACCAGCACTTTGAGGGAATGGCCTGTATTCATCAGTGTTTGTACCAGCTGAACTCACTGAGCAGACGGTAAATGTCACCACGCAGCCATGGCCACAGTCCCGGGTGTGCTTGTGTGCGCAGGGGGTGCGCTGGTGTGCCTGCCCCGGTCGAGGGCCACCTATTCCCTTACCTTTAGGAGCATGCACTGTGGGTAGGAACGGTGCTGATGGAGATTGAAGTAAAGCTCAGGGAGTCAAGGTGATTGTGTCCATCTTCAGAGGGTGACTGTGGCACAAGAAGGGGGCGACCCGGATTCACCACGGCACTCAATGCTTGGTGGGATTGGCACCTTTGGAGGACTGCGGTCAGCACGCAGGGTCCTGGGAGGCAATACTGGTTTTCAACCTGCCCCATCGCCACCCCCTTCATAGCCTGGCTGCATCCAGCTGGGAGTAAAAGAATAAAATCAGGATCTCTGAGTACCATGGCTCTGTGCTATCAGCCTGTGTCTTGCTCGCTGTCATTTTGGGCCCCTCAGAGGGGTTCCCTTGAGAAACTAAATGGGTTAAAAACAATTTTCAGCCAAAAGGTGAGTGAAATTGGCCATGTCTGTTTAAGATCTGAAGGTTCATGGCTGACTGGAGACCATACACTTAAGCTGCACAGTGGGTAATACTCTGCTTTTCAGTGGTGCAAACATTGTTTGCCTCTTTCCCCGATGGCTATAACCCTGTTAGACCTGAAAGATGCTGGCCTGGGCTGACCACAGTTGTCCCATGACTTGGATTAGTAGAAGAGAGTGGAGAAGCTCCTCTCCTGTCAAAGAGGGAAATGGAGGGAGCACGAATTGCTGGGGGATTGCCTTGGGAGATTGCCTGGAAGGTGGGTCACCAGCAGCCTTCCTGGAAGGGGTGCGTTTGTTTGTCAGTGCAGGCAAGTCACTGCCAATTATCACATGGTCCCCCAGGACTGTGGTGGCATCCATACCAGGTGCAGGTGGTGGGACAGAGGTATGCCATCACCAGGAAAGTGAGAGGATGGAGGCACCAACTGGGTGTCGTGCTCATTTTTGCAGTGGTCTGACTCAGTGTTTTGTGGATCCTGCCAGTTTAGCTACTGGTTAATGAGATTGTTAGGGACATTGAATTATTTGAGGAGCATAATTCTTTTGTAATATTGTTTTTTTGTAGGTCCTTGAGGTCCATGAAAATTTGGACAGGCAAATGCAAGACAACTATGAAGAAGACCTGAGTGAAAAGGAGAAGGCAATTGTTCGTGAAATGTGCAATGTAATAACTCTTCTCAGCACCTCCAGGGGTTTCTGTTGTGGTCTCTTGTTAGGATGGTGGAGGAGCAGGGGTCTGTGGCATCCAAGCCCTGTTTGATGCGAGATCCACAGGCACAAGAGAAGAGTGGAGGCTCTGCTGACCACTGCTTTGGGTAGCAGTAACCTGAATGCCTTGTTCACTGCAGGGAGCAGCCTTTGCTCAGCAGATACTTTCTACTCTGGTGCCTTCAAGGGCGCAGAGTAGCTGGTCTAGCTGACAGATGTTCTACAAAGGCTCTACCTGGCTTGGAGAGTCCTCTTACTAGTTGACTCCACCAGCTGCATCCTTAGGGACTCAGTTTGGGCTGAGCAGCAACTGGTTGCTATCTTTGAAGCTGTACAGCTTGAATGGGTTTGAGTTTAAACTATAAGGTAACATCAGAGTGAGAATATTCATGTCTGAAACTATTGAACAGCACTGTGGGGTGTGGGGTGCCTTCAGCGCTGTCAGCATGTTGGGCAACAACAGTGTTAACTGAACTTGCCACATCCTGTATGGTGAGTGTTCCAACCTCTGCTCAGCAGTGTCTGCTGCTGTGGCACTGCCTTCAGCTTCAGAGCACCTTGGCCATGCTTTGGCTTTGAACGGGGTTTGGGATTTCTGCTAGAACATGGCTCAAGTTGCATATTTCCTGCAGCCAGGGATGTGCTGTTTGACGGTACCAGCAGTGCCCATAGCAGGGAGGATGCTGCTTATGGAGCCATCTCTTCTAGAAGTCCATGGTGGATGTCAGCCCAAGTGGCATCATTTAGCACCTTGCAGCAGCACAGAGGAGCCTAACTGTCCATTTAAACTCTGACAACCACCTCCACCCTAGAAAAGGGGCTGTGAAGAAGACAGGCGCATCTTGTAGAGCTGAATCACTGTGAAAATCCTAGGCAAGGGCTGAGGCATTTTGCTTTGGCTGCTGGATCCCTAGAAGCAAAGCCAAGACCAGAGTAAGTGAGGACCTGCTTAAAGCCGCATTCCCCTGTAGCCATGCAGGGAGGAATGGGAAAACGCCGTTAAGTTCATCCTCCCAAACAGACTCATTTCTCTGTGTGTGTCATCATCTGGTTTTTCTTTAAATATTCATTTTATGTAGACTCCAGGCAGCTATGAAGTGCTTTGCAGTTCTTATTTTTTAAAACACAGCCTCTCCCTAGTTGCCCTGGAGTGATAAAATGTGTGTTTTTAGAAAGTCATATATATACTTTTAATCATTATCTTTTTCATTATCTTTTCTGTTCATGGTAACATCATTTCTGTAAGCATGGCACGGTTGACCTACCATTGAACTTTACTTCTGAACCTAGTGTATTTGTTTTATTCTATTACCTCGGGCAAAACCGGTTCTAATTTCGAGAGAGACTAATTAGAAAAATGCATCAATGTTTTTTTCCTTGGAAACTGGTGTCACCCAGTGGCTCTGCTGAGGATTACAGCCTAGGAAACGGGGAGGGGGGTTTGACTTTCATACTGCAATTGTGAAAATATCTGTGACTCATCAGGAAAAATGCATCAATGTTTTTTTCCTTGGAAACTGGTGTCACCCAGTGGCTCTGCTGAGGATTACAGCCTAGGAAACGGGGAGGGGGGTTTGACTTTCATACTGCAATTGTGAAAATATCTGCGACTCATCAGAGGCTTTGGGCTTCTTTAATTCCTGTCATTCTCTCCCCTACTCCTTTATTTTTTCTTACAGGTTGTCTGGCGAAAGCTGGGTGATGCTGCGAGCTCCAAACCCTCCATCAGGCAACACCTTTCAGGAAACCAGTTCAAGGGTCCCTTGTAGGAACACCATCCTGGAAGTGATTGGTTTTGTGAAGAGCTCAGCAGTCTGGCTGCCTGGTCTTTGGGAGTTGGGGTTGAGGTTTTTTTCAGGGTTTCCTTTTTTGTTTTCTTGGCTTTTTTTTTTGTAACAATAGTGTAAATATGGCAGCTAAAGGCCTGGTTTTCAGGCTGTGGTGCTCTGGAACTACTGTTCAATGGGTAACCATCCAATAACACCAGACTTGCGTCATTTGTATTGTAGTTCAAACCTGCTTTGTTGTAATAGTCTGTTTGTAGAATTAACTAACAACTCCAGAGAATTTCTAAGAGGAACAAGAGGAACCTTTAACCTGCAGAGAAGTCACAGTCTGTATCGCTCCAGTCACCTGCTTGTCCGTGATTCCTAGCTGGGTTAGTGGCTCCACACAGCACCTTCCAAGGAAAGAGCAATTTGAATCCACTGGCTTTCTGCCTGCCAAGCTCCTGAGCTGCTAACACTTCTTCTGGAGGTCCTCATTTTGAAGACTGATGTGTGACTGTTTTCACAAGGCGCTGTGTACAACACCGAGTGGCGAGCTACGAACACTGGTACCGCTCCGTACGTTATATGGTGGTACTAATCACACAAGCGTGCAGAAAGGCTCGAGATGCCGTATCAGCTGTTAATGAACTGTTTTTCATGAACAAATGACACAAGATTTCTGCAGTTGTAATGTGAATGAACTGAAGTCACTTAGCCACACACCAGTATTCCCTGCAAACACTGCAACACTTCTCTTGTAAAGCTTTTAGTACAAACTACTGCAGCAGAAACTGCCAGCCTAACAGTGCTTGTGGCTTTCACGGGATCTTCAAGAGCAGCTCATCTTTCATACAAGGAAGATTTGGTTGTGGGGTTTTTTAAACGTTCTTGCTGGACTCCTCACCTCTACTGGTTCCTGTGTAAGGTAACCAAACAACAACCTTGCAGAGCTGAATAAAAACTCCATAAACACGGGCTGTCGGGTGAGACTACTTACTGCCGTTCAAGCTTTATTTTTGTTAATGAACCAAAACAAGTGGGTTTTTTTCTTCTTCTAATGGTTGTATATAAAACAATGGGACTTATATTTTGCTATTGTGGAGTAGCTGCTTGTATAGTTGTAAGACTTTGACCCCCTTTTCCAAGTTGTCACAGCATTTGTCCCTGTATTTTATTAGATGTTCTTTCCTAATAGTCCAAGGAAAGTGGGGCTTGGTTATCAAAATCATTTGTGTAAAATAATTTTAAAGACAGGCATGTGACAAGATCAAAGCCTCCTCTTCAAGAAAAGTTGTATCGATATTAGTGATTAGTTCAAAGATTTAATGACCTCAAACACCATCACTTTTTATTCTCCGCAAGAATCAGTCACAGATACAGGCAGTACAGTTGGGGGGACAGGTTCTCTCTGTTCTGTCATCAGCTGAGCTCTTGACTTTTGGTATTGTATTAATGCGGAGCACTGATACAATACCAAGGAGCCAGTGCTGCAAGTTATGAATGGTAATTGGTGCCACACAGTAATCTAGCTGCCTGGGTACAGAATTTGGAATGTCAGAGCCAAGATCTGTAACCAGTAAAAAAATACAGAGAAGGAACACAGCCACAATACATGGGAATCACTAAGAGTAAGCACCACTTCATTGTTCATTGCAGAAATGATAAACCTGACAGTCAAGATGACCAGGGTGTTTGGAAAAAAAACCCGCAAATCCCAAAAACCACCACCAAGAACCGCCCCCAAACCACACGCGGGTACTTTCACTCACACACTCACCAGTAGTTTATTTCCTATGCCTGCTCGGTCAGCGAATGCTGAGATAGATAGCTAGCTAGCTAACTCGAAAGTCGTCTACTGCTATTTACATCCAGTGTATCTGGAAAAGTCCTTCTAGAGCCTGGCTCCTTTAAACTACTACATCTTTAGAGGAGTCCAGATTTCCTCCTCTTTGCTTTTTTGTTTTGACTTCCAGTTTCTAGTCACCATTGATGACTTGTCTTCCTCCTCTACAGTTCATACCTTGAGATTTCTGTACCAGGAAAGGTGATGTAAAGCAGAGGCATCATTCTTCCTTAACATCTAATGTCAGACAGAGGGTTACTTTAATCTATCATCTGCTTGAAAGGCCATTTTAATTTTGGTGGCATCTGATCGCTAGATTAAGCAGAGAATTAAGCATACTGGGAACAAGGTTAATTTACGTTAGTGAATTTTAACCGAAGCAATGCAAATGTTGCCAACACTTGTAGGGAGTTAATTGTTGATGACGTGCTTGCTATTTTAGGAGTATATTAATTAGACTAACAGGTCCCTCTCAACAAGAGCTACACTGATCTGATCCCTAGTCTCACCAGCTATGTAATGCTCAGTCTACTATTCCCTGCTATCAAATCTCTCTCAAAATCTATTCAATGACTTCAAGCAAAGCTTGCTTTTTTCCACCTGCAGATCTCACCTACAAGGGAAACAAACAGTGGTGCGCTGAGGTCCGTCAGCACTGCAAATCCTGCAGAGCCAGTTTAGGGTAGCAGTTCAGCGAACAGTCTTTATACTCTTAGGGTATATCCTGGGGTTTTCTGAGATACTATTTGGCAGCGTAGATCTTCAATGTAAGAAGGATGTGCATCACCGATTTTGCAGAAGAACATGACAGTGCTGTATGTTGGGGTGTTATTTTGGGGGGGTTTAGGCTTACTACTCCTCATTCTTAGCTCCATCTGAGCTATAAAGTGTCTTCCTGGGGTGAAATGATGCTCAATGACTTTACAGGATGACTTGGGTGCTGAATTTTCAGTTGTCTAAAAAGATGTTTTATATGCATATTTGAACTCACTCACCTGTGCACTAAGTCTTGAGTGAAAACTACCTGAGGAGGTTTGTGCGTGGGAAGTTGGAGGGGAACAACCCTTGAAATAGCAGCCATTGAATTGATGTATTTGGGGCAATAGTCAAAGTTAGTTTCCTCAAGACTGAAGCCCTAGCTTCTGCAATCCTCTGGCAAAGCAAGCACCTGCTGTTTACAAATGGACTTTGCTGAAGGAGGGTTAAATCACAACCTTGACTTTTGCTGGAGTGACTGAAGTAAGCAGCATTTCCGTAACGGTTTCCGAAATGCTGTGGTGTAGCCACCTTCAGCGGGCTCTCTGCACCTTGACAAGACTGCTGAGCACAACCTTGTTGGAGAACGGCACATTTTTATCCAAATATTAGATATTAAATCAGTGTTAAAGTGACCTTTTATCTTTTTAGAAGCCGTGGGGGAAGAGTACTACTGATCTTTTTCAAAGTGCATGACTGTAAAGTGATAAAATTGTATATTTTTCATAATGTGGGGAAAGTCTATTTGTGCTGCTTTAGAAATCAGTTTAAAGTTTGATTTCTGTTAAACCTGTGATCTTACAGCCCTGCTATATTTTCTGTATATGATTTACAAAGAACTGGAAAAGTTAGCACCTGCTGTTGTGTATATAGCAAAAATCTTTAGACCTTAGCACGCTTTTTTACCTGCTATTGAACCACTGGCTTTTTTGGGGAGGGAAAGTAATAGTACAGATTTTTTTGATAATGTGTGTAAAACATTCATTTGAAATATTTTAGTAAAAATGAAGTAAGAGATTGATTGTGATAGTGTATACTTCTAGTTGAATAAAATAAAATACATCCTTTTTAAATAAACTGATGAATAAGATTTGGGAGACCACTGCTGGAATATCTTGCAGTAACTACCATAGTTATGAATTCTGAACTAATACAGAAAACCTGGAAACCCACTAAATTCAGAACCAATTTTATTTGGGTAGATGTGAACAAAGTAGTCCCATTTATAACCAGGATGTACATCACAGTAGGTTGTTACATTCAAACTTTCACACTTAGAAAATATATATATTATGTACAAGAATTTGCAAATAGGTGTAAACATAAAATACTTTTAAGATACCAGTACATTCCAAAACAAAAATACCAGCAAGGCAAACACCTCAAAATGATTCCAGTCAGCTAGCACTCAGAATCTCTCTTAAATAAAGTAGCTTTTATGCTTGACATCGTGTTGTTTTAATTATTACTAACAATGAAGTTTCTTACTATAGATCAAATTTAATGGTATCTGGCTATTTTGATAAAAAGAGGCACCGATTTCTAGAAGGAAATTTTCTTCTTACTGATATAATTGAGCCAATATGGCTGGTTTTGCTAGTACAAAGTAATCCAGTGCTGGAATAACTCAAGACAATTTAAACTTCAGTCAAGTGTATAAAGTTAGAATAGATACTGCAAAGCTGATTAAAATCTAGAAGCCTATATAACTCACCATAAACAATACTGCAAACAGATCAGCTAAATTTTCATTTCACTGCCTCATTTCTTCCTCTAAATTATACAAATTACCTTCCTCTTCCTCTTTACAAAGTCGGTTTTGGCTAGCTACTCCTGCCTAGTCAACATAAAGGGCTATCGTGCAAATTACCTCATGCTATCTCATCCATGTAGCACGTCCAAGTCCTGCTACAGGTGGCATACCTGGTGGTGGAATTGGAGGTGGCACAGGTGGCTGTCCACCTGGGGGAACAGTAGGGGGCGGGTAACTAGCTGGTGGCATTCCCAGCCCTGGAGGTGGATGAGGTGGTACTGCATGAGTTGGAGGCAGTCTTGGAGGTGGGAAATTAGGGTTGTATGTAGGTGGAGGAGGATATCCAGGAGTAGGAGGTGGAATATTGGGTGGGGGAAATGAAGTAGGGGGTGGAGGTGGAACTGGTGGTGGAGGGTTGGGAGGATAGACATGAGGATGATATGGTAGATGAGTTGGTGGTCCATAGGTTGGTGGTAAAGCTCCATAAGTTGGTCCTTCTGTTTTCATCATTGACTGAAGACTTTGATAACCCTCCCCAGACATGTAAGAATTTGTAGTAGACATCCCTGTAATATAACTGGTGGGGGGCGGGGGTGGGGGGCGATGCGGCAGAGGTGGAGGTTGATGTACTGGGGCAGGATGAGCGGGGGGAGGAATCTGGACCTTTGGCATATCTACTGAGTCCACAGTAGTAGATTGCTCTGCTTCTCCCATTGAAACTGCAGTTGTCAAAGGAGGCTTGCGCTCTGGAAAAGAAAGTTTCATCGATTTATTTTTTTTAAGGTTATTGGCAATAACAGCTTCTGAATATTTTGTATTTTTCTTCCAGTTAATATATCAAGAGAGGACTCCGTTCTCTTAAGTCTCTGAATACCATAAGGTATCCAGTCAGACCTCCTCACATCACTAGAAAATAACTAAGCTGCATAACAAAACTAAGTTCAGCTTTTCCCTTTCTAGAAGTTAAATACATCTTCCATTCTTATTACTCTTTTCTTATACTTTAAATATTGTTCTACAATCAGCAGAAAATATTAGGCTGGATGGACAGAATCACAACTAGCGGATTTAAAGTCATGAGACCTAAGTTACAAAAAATCTTTTGATCACTGCTTCAATCTTATTTAGTCCAGGCCTCCCTTCTATCACTTTTATACTCCAGGAGGTGGCCTCTGCACTTCACTTGCCTCCCATGCTGGGAAATATTATTTGAGAATGTAAAAGTCTCAAGTCTTTAACAGTCAGTTCTAAACCTGTTTACCAAAAGACAGAAAAAAGTAAACCGGACAAGTAAGGAAGTGTGATAGATTGCTTGGGATAGGAAATCTGATCAGCTTTGTTCCACTGCTTAGTTTCAGGCAACTCAGTACCTGACAGTCTGGAGAAGTTCCAAAGAAGGTCTGAATTTTACAGTATCATACTCGGCCATTTCTGGGAAGAATGTGCTTTAAACTGTCTTCTCTTAAATAACAATCTTAGTTTTTTTTCCTTTTAACGCAGACATAAAGTAAGGAATACAACAATAAGATGACTGACCTAAAGCCAACATCTCTGTATGGTCATATGGTCAGTATTAAAATGCCCAATAGAGTTTGGGGCATCTTGACATCCATCTTGTTTCTACAGATGAACTTGTAAAACATTGGTCAGTAAGAAAAGTTACATAGAAGCAGATACAGGGCAGTCATTTCCCGTAACAATGCAAAACCTTCTAGTACTCCTCTTCATTTGATTAATAAACATTCTTAGTTTTCGCCTTGTTTTTCCTCAGACCCCTCTAAGACAAGAGTTGGCCTCTAAAAACTTCTTAAAATGCTTCAGTGCTTATATAATTATTTACTTGTATAAACAAATTCTAAGAGGCAAATTTTAGGTAACAGGGGAAGCAAGTTCATTACCTGCCTAAATAGGATTTACCTTATCTAAGTAGTCATAATTTTAACAGCAATATTGTCCCCTAGGACAGCAACAGAATTAGATCATGCAAGGTGGGTGTGCTGGCTGCGGAACCTATGATTTCAATGATGTCTAGTTCCTACAGGCAACAATTACCCCATTTGCTCATTTTCAGAATCATTGTGGCTGCAAGTTTTAACAAGTGAAGCAGTAACAAGCATGGTATTTAGAAGAATCCCTTCATTCTTAATTAGATTTTAACAAATGTGAAAAAATGGGCCTACTATATTTCAGAGCACTGTTTTTCTTTCTGCAATTCCCTGTCAGAAGCTGTCATTTTACAGTTACATTAGAGTCCTTGCTCTATAAAGTATTTATGTCATATTTAAGGGTCACTGGAAGGACAGCTAATGCATCAAGGAGCTGGAAGCACATTTTTACAGCGTTACTGTTTATTCTGCAAACATAAGGCATGTGTTTAAAGATCTCTGGCAGATTAGAGTTCTCTTCTGGGACACAGCAAAGGAAGTATTCCCCTTATTGTTCAGAGTTTACACACACACACGCCCCCGCAGAATTTCTATACTAAAGATGTAACATGGAAGACTTCTGACAGGACAGTTGGAAGCTACTCTAGCAATACAATACAGCACCTGCCACCCGTCTGAGAACACAAGTCCCTTTCGGCCTGCTAGTGACAACTGGGTGTAGTCTTCTAGGCCTGTAACAGTCACAGCTTTGTTTGCCTTTGTCCACCTAGTACCGCCTTGTTTCCATCATCTCTTTTTTGTGTCTGTCTGGAAAAGCCTGTGCCACTAAGATGAAATTCCCTCTAGAGATTACCCGCCCACTGCTTTTGCCTGCCATGCCCCATGCCCCCACACTGTTACCACCATCTGAATGAAAAGCAAGACAATGAACAGCAAGAGTAAATGCTTTTTAAAAAAATAAAAGCTTACCTGGGGGTGGATGTGCAGGAGGTATTGGTGGATGTGAAGCTTCAATTTTAGGGATTTTAGATGGTGGTGGTGGTTCTAAAAAACATTTGGAAGTTTCTAATTGACTATTGTTCTGCGATATTTTCCAAATTCCCACTCGGGTCTCGTGCTAATGATTACCATATTACGCTATGCAAAAGTACACGGAAATCCTATATACTAGGTATGTTTAATAAAGAAAACTAAAATCAAGACCTTTGTATAAATAAAATGGCATCAAGTATCACATACAAATCTTCCAAAAGAACACGTCTACATGTCCAAGCTACGTAGAGACAAATTAGACCAATAACAGTACATAAGCAAAGATGAGCACACGTACATTTTCTAGCAAAACCTGTAACTTGTAAGCACTTAAATCTCAGAAGAAGTTGAACTATGCTCTGCTAAAGGAATGTGTGTCTAGAAATCAAACAAAATGGCAATTGCATTGAGAGAGGAGGGAGAAGAGACTGCTCTCCAGAATCTATGTGCAGAGCCAGAGAGGGAGAAGTGCCAGACTTCCTCCGGAAAGGTTCCAGAATCGCATCCTAGCTATCCTCAAATACACTGTTCCAAAGCAGCAAAAGGAAGAAAAAACCCAGCCAAACAAACAAAAGGAACTAGATGTGATCGCTGCAGTGAAGCATTTCTTAACCTAGACTATATATTGATACAAAATGCCTTTTACTGTCAGCCATGCTACCAACCGATTACTAAAGGCACTGATGACCAACAGACTTAATGTTAGTGCAGCCACGTAATGACATGGTACCTTCAGTCATCTCAAGCTCCCACAGCTTGCTGACAAACTACTCCAAATGATGCACGGAGTTATAAATGGAAAGTTGAGTAGTTGAACAAGACTTTTACTGAACAGACTGTATTAAGGGACTTTTGGGGCACAGTTATACTCCATCTTTTCAAGTTCTGCAGCTAGAAACATTTTAGAAATAATTGCAGCATAAATTTAAAGACACATTATTAGGATCAAAATAGTTTACAACTGCCAAGCCTGCAAGCAAACAAACTAACCGCACATCAGCCAATGACTTATTCTGGTAAAAACTGTAAACTGAAAACAATGTGAATAGAATATTAACAGTTACCTGATGGCTTTGTTTCTTCTTTTGGGGATACAGCCTGTTTGAAAAAAAAAAAAAAAAAAAAAGGATGGAACTAAGACCACTGCAAAAGACAAAGTGTCTCAAAATGGTACCAAGTGAGCAAAATAGGAAACAACAGCCTGCTGAGGAGCTTTTGTACAGATCTGACTAAAATATGAACCAGTTTCCAACTCAGAACCAGTTTCCATCTCCCTGCCCTAAAAGGAGGCAGGACCAACCCTTTATTTGTTCCTGTATTTTTATTAGGAAGCTAATAGTGTCCAATCTCTTCAGACAGATGCAACACAAACTCCAAACAAAGTAAAATCATGTTGGAAAAGCCCAGCTTAACTGGCAGAATGAAAACACTGAAAAAATAGCAGCTATTTTAGATGCAACGTTTCCTGCTATTGTCACTGTTGAGTATTACATCTCATTTAATTTATTTATCATCCACTGCACATATATCATGGTCTGGTACACTGCTCACTGAGCTGAAAGGAAGAGACTTGGCCTCTGTTCTCGATTCTGCTTTGGCCTGTCATTCAACCTTTGCCAAAGTCACTTTGGGCCTTTCTGCTTTATTTACCAGGACAGGAGGGGATGAAAGTGTTGCTCAGTGTAAAACATTTCAGAAGCCTTCAAATGGAAAGCAGTGTATAAAAGCCAAATATTGTGCCAGAAAAAAAAAAAAATGCACCCTGAGCAAAAACCCCAAAACCTCACATCACCCTTCCAATCACAAGTTTTTGGTTGGGTTTTTTGTTGTTGTTGCTTTTTGTTGTGTTTTTTTTTGTTTTGTTGTGGGTTTTTTTTTCTCTTTTAAAGTATCACAGACTAGTAGTGAGAATAATCTGTGCAGCTGAGATGGCTAACTGATGGTCTTTGAGAAAAGCAGAAAACCTAACTGAAATTTTAAGAACAATAGTTAATTACCATTATATTCAAAATAAATGAGAGAAGTCAGAGCTTTTATACTCCAGGAGGTACACAGCTTCGCTGTCTTTTGAACAAAAGGGGTTTTTTAAGGCACTATATTGACCTCTAGTGGCTTTACCTTCATGAACTGTTGCTCACTTCCCATCACTTTACCTTCCACAGCAAGAACGGACATGTATTTCACAAAGAATTTTCCTTAATTCTGATGGATATTCTCCAGATTTTTGCTGTCCAATAAAAAGGTACCCAAGGCCCGCTGGAGGCTACTTCATTCTTACATTCCTTTGATAGTCATTTCAATTCAGCGCCAGCTCCCTTCCAGCTGCTCTCCTGATTTTTAAGGACAATCATTATCTTCCCATTCCAAACATCCATACTTTTCTTGGTGACTCCCACAGACTCATCTGCTGCCTTCTTTTAATTGGGTGGTCTCTTCCTGATTTTCTAGCACTAAATTCCTTGCCTGTAGAACTGCATGCAAACATCAGATCTCCCCACACTTTCAAACAGAAGCAAGTCTTCACTACTTACTACAACATTTCCAAAAAAAAAACCCAAACAAAAAAAACCCCCTACTCGTTCTGTGTAGTCAGTTGATCAAGTGGCAAGCAATTCAATTATTGTGCATTTAACATGGAGCAATATTCAGAAAATAATGTTAAGGTACACTGTTAGAATGGAACGAGCAACTGGAGCCAAATAGCTCACATGACAGAAAAACAAACATCAACTGAAACTGTATTTATGCTTCAGGAAAAAAAAGTAAAATCAAGAAGCAACAAAAACCAAAGCCTACAAAAATTTAAATCACTTCTCTAATGGCAGCTGCCAATAGTGATGAGGTTCTTGTTTTGGCCCTTCTACTGCACTGAAGTCTGTATTGCTCCAGCCATGACATCCCAGGGTCAGCATTATTTACTAGCACACTGATTGTTATTTAATACTTTCATAAAATGCACAATCCATACCATGATGAAACTGGTCTTTTAGTGCTGTTTCTATGTGCATTAAAATTGTTCCCACTAACAACTTCTAGTTTAATCAAACTAAATGTACGATTTACACCTAATGATTCTAATCTACATCTAATGACATTTTTAGTGAAGTCAACTGAACACTCAAGTGCTCTTTGCCATAGAGATGTAAAGGATGTGCACATGCTTTAGACACCTGGTATGGGTCTCTAAGTCATGGGCCAATGCTTGAAAGTATCTTGGCTCAGCAGGAGGCACTGGATATATAAAAAAGTTCATGTAAATGGAAAATCTGGCCTCCAGGAATAAAGTGTATTTATGTTCTGTACAAACTAAAGGAGAAGTCATGCAAAGCCCTATTTATAGAACGAGGCAAACATTTTAAGTAAGGTTTATGGTACATCTAACTGAAGAATGGTTTAGAAGCACCAAGTAAATCTTTCAAACACTAAACATCTTGTTCTCCTAAACTGCTTTCTGGAGAAATTATTTCAGATCATCACATTTGCTTTTCTCAAATTCACACTATTTGTGGTGTTTTACAAAACTCCTGAGTTGCCCTTTGCATTATATTCATTCTGGATGCCTATCGAGTGCGTTTTATCTGTACTATTCACTTTGATTCACTTCCAAGAAAAGGTAAGTTGCTCTGAAGGCTTGACCAGAGGTGACTAAAGAACACAGATACTATTCATGCAAAAGACACCACTTTTTTTTCCCCATGAGGTATTTCATTAATACATGGGATGGGGTGAAATCAGTAGTACGGTAAAGGCCAAGCTTTTACACAAATGAACAAGCATTCGTAACAACTTACAATCAGACAGACACACATAGAAAAACCCAAACTGTTATTTACAGTTTCTGATGTGCCAAATCGTACCAGGCATTTTTGTTGAAGAAAAATAAGAAAAGAGTTCCCTGCCTTACAGATTTGACAACCCAAGCAGAATTTGTGCTGACGGTAGAAAAATTATGCAAATAAATATGCTACCCATAAAGAGTTCGCCCAATTTTCATGAAAACTAACATTTTATCAACTGAACTCTAAAGTTCAGTGGAAGAACTATGTATTTCAGTGCAGGTTTTTTCCTTTACTAGTAGGCTGTATCTTGCAATTACAAGACTACGGTTTTACAGAGTTACAGTTACATTCTTCTCTTTTTTGGGAGGCTGCTCTCATGGAGATGCTGCACTCTTCCAAGTCTACTTCATTCTATTATTTGTTGCTGCTTCTTGCATTTTTGGTTGTTTGGGTTTTTTTCCCCCCCCTTGATGTCTGTTCTCTAGTTTCAGCACGCATTAATGACAGGTTAGAGCAAAAGTACGTACTTACTTTTACTACTTCTTACCAAGTAGATGCAAGAAGATTTGGATAACACTTTTTTTTTTAATAACTTACAAGTGAAAAATCCCAGAAGTATAGATTAAAGTTTGAGCTTCATTTGAACTTGATGACTCAGGGTACTTGTGACATTATTCAACTGTTAGCATACCTTCTCATTTTCAATGATGTGGTGATAACAGAAAGAGAGACTTTAATGTATGATGCATTTGTAGGCTTCTACTGTTATTAGATTATTTTGGAATACTTTTTCTAAAAAATGTTACATACTTCTACAAGTCACCATTCTGTTACATTTGCAAGAGATCATCAGCTTTGTGCACATCCACATCCCTACATTCAGGTATGGCACAAGAGACCTTCCCTAATTCAAGACTGCTTAATAATGAAAGCAAGAAAATTTGATAGCACAGAACCACGAACAGTTAGAACATTAACAGCTCATGCTAACTTAAAAGTCTCTTTCTCCACTGGTTTTGCCTCAAGTGAAATAAGAACATGGTATGTCAAAACTGTAAGGGCTGTTTTACACTAACATAGCTGCCATATAACCCACAGAAGTCTACTACACAAAATTAATTACTAGGCTCATTCTTAAAGCAAACACGAGACTGCTGCTCACTGCAGGCTTTAAATCAAATGGACATCAGATCAGCCTGAAAGTAAAATGCAAGTTAAAGTTCAAAGTTAAACTTACTGCTGGTCTTTTAATCTGTCTAGGAGGGCTCGACTGGGGAGAGGGCTTTTTAGATTGCTGTGCTTGCGTTTGCTGCTGCTGCTGCTGTTGCTGTTGTCCTGACTGTTGCGACTCCTTTTGCTGCTGAGTCTGTGATTGCTCTGAACCCTGGGATTGCTGGGATTGCTGTACCGTAGGTGCCTGGGGTGCAGATTGAAGAGATGGTGGCTGCTGCAACTGATGAGGAGTATGATGAGGCATTTGCTGTTTTCCCTGTGAGTATAGGTCCAGGATCTGATGACAGATGTCTTAAAAAAAAAAATCAAAAAATTTATAACCCCATAATGCACAAATGTACATTTTATACACCATTACCAACTAAGCCTTTTACAGGACATCAACTTCAGACAAATTCATTGCAAACATTACTAATGGTTATAATGACCACAGATGTGACTTTTGTTAAAACAGACTATTTTCAATTTATACTTGCATTTCTGAGTTTCTTCTGCCTAGGCTGAACAATATGTAGATGTATATGCACACCTTTCAGAAGAAGAACTAAGTGTCTTATATCTTAATATACCACAGGTTGTTATTGTGTGCTTGGAGAGCCAGGTAACCACGTAACAACAGGGTAGTAATACAGTAAGAAAGTGAGTGAAAAAAGATTGTGTCAAAACATATGTGTCTAACTAGGCCAGTCTAAAAAGTTTCAGGAAACTAAGTAAAGGACTAGTAGTAATTTCTTCTTCCAACAAGTTAGGAGCTAAAGATCTAAGGAAACATGCAGGACCGAGTATAGGACCAACTGCTCTTGAGTGGAAGAGCAGCACTCAAGGAAAATAAAACCTTTCTAGAAAAGCTAAATGAGTTCTTTCCATGAAAAAGAACTAAGAAAAAACTAAGAAATTCACTAATGCAGTGGCAGAAACTGGAGAGATTCCTAGTCTACAGCCCTCTTTGACAAGGATTCAGCAGAGGATCTATCTGAAACTGATGGAACACTGAAAAAAGCCATGATACAAAGAAAGTAAGCAACCATTTAAAAAAATCATCAGAACTGTAGGGTATTCGACAAAAAGTTCTAAGAGCAACAAAGGCTAAACCACTTGAACAGCCACACATACTAATTCACTTCAATTCCTTAAAACCCAACATCAGATTGTGACAAGCATCAATTTTTGAATGTTTCTAAGGCAAGTTATGGAACTATAACTATGCTTAGCCTGACACTTGTACCAGGTAAGTCAGTAAAAACTTTAATGAAGACAAATTAAGTGGCCACAAAACCATAATTTACTTAACAAGAGTCAAGAAAGGACATGCTTTATACTACGAACTTCCTGGGGTTCTCTCCCCCAAGAGGACAAGCAGCAGGTAAATATGACTGATATATACACACAAAGGGAATAGTATTAAGATATCTGTATTGATGAAAAAAATTCATAATTCATCTCCTACTAGAATTCATCTTCCCATAATCTATTCCTCAGTCATGGGACACCATAAAAAACCCGACCCTAGCATAATTTGGTTAAAGAGGTCAATCATCAATGAGAAAGCCACTACAAACCAGGCTCCATTAGTTCTGGTGTTTGTAGAGCTGCTTATTTACAATGGGGAGATGGGAATCATTAAAGACAATAACAATCACACACCACAACAATTTACTAGCTAATTAGCTGCATTATAAACTAAACAAATCACACGCAAATGTTGACCAGAAACCTAATCATAACTAAATATGCTTTCAGACGAAGCCAGTTTAATAAGTTTATTTTAAAACCTGCTTAAGGCATAGCACATATGACCACAGTTACATACTCTACCATGATTATTTTGACTAAAACCTAGACGGAAAGCAATTTCCGTTTACTTATCACCTTGGACACACAGTTAACAGAAATATTCTTCTGTGGCAAATGTTTTTCATACCTTCCAGAACATCAACAGGAACATCTTGAACAAATTGCTCCCACCATCGTCTGTACATTGGTTTTGATGTCCATTCCTGTATTTCAAACTTACACAAACGGCCTGCTAAATACATCACTGCAACAGCTATGATCTCTGGTTCCCACTGCAGTGACAGTGTAGTGCAGAGACTGGAATATAAAGAAAAAAAAACCAAAACACAACCCTGAAGATAATTACGTCAAAGTACAACACTTTAATGTATGGCAGCTATAACTAACAGGGTGTAAAATCCCACTACCCTCACAAGTCAGTCAATTTTAATTAAGAGCCTTCTTAGCCAAAGGAGTTCACAAAACTAAACTCTTTCTGTACTACTGCTATAATGAAAAGAAGTAATTTTACACAGATAATACAGTGGGCATATGTCTGCAGAAGCAATGCACCACATATGAACAAGTTTGGAGTTAAAAATAGAAAACCTAACTCCTAACTAGTATGGGTGTAGAAGAAGAGGGAAAAGACAGCATTATATTCCAAGCATGGGCAGCTACATTCCACTGTAGCCTTACCTGTAGTGTCACCTAAACACGGTCTTCATGTTAGTTGCTATACGCTTGTGCTGCCACTGCATTACACTGGTTAGGGAATGATGCTAATATTTGGATTTTGGAGCTTCCAAATGTTTTTCAGTAAAATGTAAACAACTGCTAAAAAACAACCCCACGGAACAGCCAACATGATCTTGTAAAGCCATTATCAAGGACGATGCAAACTATAGATCAAGCTGCAAAACTGTAAAAGGTTATCTCTTAAATAACCTTTATAAATCTAATGCCAAAATAACTGAAATTATTTGCATTATTGATATAACTAAGTTCCTGTCATAATAAAAGTTACTGTTTCCTGATATTAATTTTAAATTACAAAATGTTTTTTCTTTTTCTTTTTTTCTTTCTTTTTCCTCCATAGATTCTGTAACATAGGATCCACTTAAAGAATCCAGCTAGCCAGCTATGAATTCCCTGATGAGTTCATTATGTCCTTAGATGCATCAAAATAGTAGCCTAGACAGTGGTTTAAATCCATTTTCTCTCCAGTGGGCTGCATGTAACTGAAGGCTAACGGGATACTTAAATACTGGCAGAATCGGGACAGCAGCGAACAGAAAAAAAAAAGACACAAGAATTAGCTCTGAAAGCACTGATTTCTTCTTATTATTACTTTCATGACCTTTACTTGGGGTGTGTACTGTGGCTGCGTAGGAGCAAACCCCCCTATTCTAAAGGCCTGTAGTGCAAGGTACAGAATTATTTTCCCAGGATCCTAGATCCTACACTTCTAATTTGGTGCCTATTAAGTAACACAAGGCAAGAACAGATACTGTTTGAAACAATCCCTCTAACTTTATACTAATGTTTTCCTGAACTTCTTTAATTATTACATTTCTTGAATTATTAAACACCATCTAATTGTAAGTATAATAGTGACCAAAGTCTGATGGATGTATAACACAAGTTTTCTCTGACAAACTTAAGAGTGACAGCCAAGCTGTGTTTTTACTCCACCTGTAAGTTCACTGCCTGCAAGACTGACAGCAGCTGGAGTAAACATCACTTAACATCCAAATACACTAAGCAACCTTTTGCTCAAATTAATTTGGAGAGTTTAGGTGATAGCTACAGAATTTGGACCCACATTGGGGTACTTTAAATTAAGCATATGAATAAAAATACCCCTCTTTTTTAATGGTGTTCTACCACTCTAGGTATGACGGAAAGCAATGTATTTAGCATTTCTGAACAGTCAGGCCACTTATACATTCTCTTAAGAGTTTTCTACGGCAATTAAAAATTACATTTACTGGTCTTTGGTGAATTAACTTGCCCAGCTCTGTGGAATCCTCCTTAACAAGACTAAAAAATGCAAGTCTTAACAAGACTCCTTAATATGTTCATCAAGTTGTTTTGGGTTTTTTTTTCCCCAGTAACACACTACATATGAAAAGTGCTTTTACACACACTACTGTGAATTGATGTGATCCTTGGATAATAAGTTTGCAATACAAGAAATTGTAAATCTAGTGCTAAAAACTGCATTCCTCACTGAATTTAATAACTAGTTTACTAGTAACAAAACATTGCCTTAAAAAAAATATACTGACCAACATGACGAGAGGTATTTCTTTTCTCAGGATGTGATGCACAACTCAGATTGGGCAAGAAGCCAGCTTCTATCTGGGAGATCTATGATTCGGTTTGGCCCTTTCAAACAGTAACTTTTTTTAAATGTAGCGCTAAATCATTACCACAAAATTTGAAAGGTCTTAATGTTCTACTTCTATAGTCATCTTGGATTCCCTGCTCAGCAGAACTATCAAGGTAATGATGGAAAGAAAAACTGATGAGCGTGATCAAGAAAATATAAACCAAGAAGATAACACGAAATGTTTTGTCAAAGAAACATCTAATCCCAGAATAAAGTAAGCAACAGTAATTATTTCATTTTCAAAAGGTTTCCTGGAAGTATCTTACCTGTCATTGACAAATGTCCATGCCATTTGAACCAGTTTTTGAATTTTATTTTTGTCTCCTGAAAAACAATCAGAAAAGTTGTAACAAATAAAATTTGGAAAGACAAACAGTTTGGAATAGAATATTCTTGCACTGTTAATGTAAGTTAAGTTCCCAAAATTAATAGCAGGCATTACTTGCTCACCCTGTGATGTTTTACCTTTGAGTTGTTTGGCATACTTGAGAAGAAATTGGTATGGATGTTCCACTTGCAAATCAAACTTTATTGTTTGTAGTAAGATTCTTTCAAGGACCATCACTTCTTCCTAGAGAATGTTACAACATAACCACAATATTATTCCTTTTTTTACTCATGGATATTTTATGCTGGTGTAAAGCATGGACTATCTCCAGCAAACACGTTTGTCTATTTTTGCTTAATTAGAATTTGTCTCCAAGGAGAACAGAAATCTCTCAAACTTAAAACATTACTTAAAACCCAGATACTTTTTCTTCAGATTTATTTGACTCAGGAGAGGGGATGTGGTGTTTTAGGGGAAAAAAAAAAAAAAGGTAAAAAACTGCCTGGATGGCTGGGACTGAAAAGTGGTGGTGAATGGAGTTCAATCCAGTTGGCGGCCAGTCACAAGTGGTGTCCCCCAGGGCTCAGTATTGAGGCCTGTTCTCTTCAACATCTTTATCAGTGGTCTGGATGAGAGGATTGAGTTCACCCTCAGTAAATTTGCTGATGACACCAAGTTGGATGGAAGTGTTGATCTGCTTGAAGATAGGGAGGTTCTACAGAGGGATCTGGACAGGCTGGATTGATGGGCTGAGGCCAGTGATATGTGATTGAACAAGGCCAAGTGCCAGGTCCTGCACTTGGGACACAACAACCCCCTGCAATGCTACAGGCTTAGGAAATAGTGGCTGGAAAGCTGCCCAGTGGAAAAGGACCTGGGACTGTTGGTAGACACCCAATCAAATATGAGCCAGCAGTGTGCCCAGGTGGCCAGGACGGCCAACAGCATCCTGGCTTGTATCAGCAATAGTGTGGCCAGCAGGAGGAGGGAAGCGATTGTCCCCCTGTACTCCACACTGGTGAGGTCACACATTGAATACTTGGGCCCCTCCTTACGAGAAGGACATTGAGGTGCTGAAGCATGTCCAGAGAAGACTATCAAAGCTAGTGAAGGGTTCAAAGCACAAGTCCTGTGGCTGAGGGAACTGGGGTTATTTAGTAGGTAGAAAAGGAGGCTGAGGGGAGACCTTATCACTCCCTACAACTACCTGAAAAGAGGCTGTAGTGAGGTGGGGGTGAGTCTGTTCTCCCAAGTAATAAGAGACAAGACAAGAGGAAACGGCCTCAGGTTGCACCAGGGGAGGTTTAGATTGGACATTATGAAAGGGTTGAACATTGAAACAGGCTGCCCAGGGAAGTGCTGGTGTCACCATGCCTGGAGGTATTTAACAGATGTGTAGATGTGGTGCTGAGGGATGTGGTTTAGCAGCGGACCTGGCAGTGCTGAGTTAATGTTTGGACTTGATGATCTTAAAGGTCTTTTCCCACATAGACAATTCTATGATTCCCTGATTCTACAGTTCCTTTTCGTCCATGGAGGAAAGAACTGAACCACACACATCATGAAAATGCCAAATAAACAAAATCAGAATAAAAAGGTAAGCTCTCACCATGTTTCTCTCCAAGTTTCAGTTCCTTCTGCTATTTATAATAAGCAAATTTTGAGAGAAGCATGGTTTTGCCAAGTCTACACAGGACTTTGCAATATTTTTGAGATGCATTGCTTTTACTTAACTTAAAACTTGCTATTAATTGCTTCCTAAACAACAATGAAGACACTTAAGACTGTCAAATATGATTTATATCTTGATGACATTTCTAGCTCTGACCAGAATTATTCAAATTGACTTTAATTTGCAAAATAATATCAGAATTTGTAAGAAATCAGATGTGAGCTTTTTGTACAAGTATCTCAGTAGGCTCCCACAGCTACCTGTATTAGCAAGAATTATTTTCAGTTACCTATCACTCTCCCCAAAAGAGCCACAAACATATGCCAAACATACAACTTAATTTAGAACAACTGAAAATCAGCCAGCACTCTAATGAATGCATGTCACTTTGCTGGAGTACATTCGAACATGAGTACTTTTACCTTTGGGTCATCTCCAAACTGTCCAAACTGTACATCATTTAGCAGGCTCCGAGCTGTTTTAATTATATCTTTACATTTCTTAGGTGTTTCTTCAACTTTTCCTGCTAGAAAGAGACAGCAGGCTCCTGTCACCTAAAAAAGAAAGTGCTTTCAAAGAGTCGTTTGCGTGCGGATATGTAACACAGTATGGCATTGTAAAAGCACTGGCGGTTTCCATTAACAGTTCCACAGAAGTTTCCCAAGAAAGCCTTATAAGCGTATTAGTTTCTAATTTTGTTATAGTGTTAATGTAAACTTTTACTTTCTCAAAGGAAAGATACAGAATTTGGAGACTCATCCTTTTTATACAACTTTATTTCAAGGTCAGAAACCCAAAGCACAATTTGCCGTAGTTCAGCATTGTCTGTCAAGCAGTTTAAGATGGTATTACACTTCTTTTTTTCTTTTAGCCAATACAGAAGCAGCAGAAGTACAGCTTTTACCCTTTCTAAAGAACAGTATCAGCAAGATGTACTGCAATGTCAATATAAATATGTTTCTATGTGTAAGCAGAAATGTGTAAACGAGCAAGAACAATGTATTTTAGAAGATAAAATGCTCATTTTCCATCATTCTGAGGCCAGCCATACTGCTGGTGGCCAGCAGTAGTACCCAAATGACTTATCACCATTTCAAACAGTCCACATCTAGTGCAATCAGTGTATTAAGCCATTGGTATCGTAAATACTTACATATCTTGGGAACTGTTTGAAGGAATGAAACATATAAAACCGATGGAAGTAAATTATTCCAGTTGCTAGAGTATCATAATGTCTGTGGTGCAGAATAAGGACTTTCAAACAAGGAATACAAAAAAAAAAAATTTAAAACCAAACCTGCACAAAGGAAAAGATACATTCTGCTGGATCAAGTACCTTGAGTAATTGTCCTTTCAGTGACCAGTTAGAAAACACTGCAGGCAAAACAGGAGCTTTAGGGGAAAAAAGCTACAAACCCCCTTAAGGCTGTGCACATACTATGATTGAGCCCAGGTGCAGCCGATACGTAAAGCATTTATTGGAGTGCCCAAAATCCCGATCATGTTTATAGGAGGATCCACGCAAGGTCATCCTTACGTTAAACCATACCTGCTTCAGAGAATGTCAAAACCAGCAGCAGGTACATGAAGGAACAGAACAATTACCACTTCACATTAAAGCATCGGTGTGGAGGAGAGCTACTAACTCTACACACCTTCAAATGCAAATAAAATCTGAACATGCTCCCTGCTCTCCTCTTTAAGAGGAGTAAATTCTTCTTCACCAGGTTTTATGAAACATCGAACTGAGGAGATTAAATAAGCATAGGAATAGAGAAAGCAAAAAGTTTAAGTGGCTGGCTGTGAGAGTGGGACAGCGGGGAGAACTTAATAACATACATAAAGTTTTAAATCTCAAAAAAAGGCACAAACCAAAAACCCGAGAGTGGGGAGGAAAAGGTTAGAAGCCAAGAGGTGAGAAGGCAAAGTATGTCAAAAAATGAGCACAAAATTCAAAACTCGAGAAGTTACATAGAAAAAAAAAAAAAAAAAAAAAAAAAAGGCACAAACCAAAAACCCGAGAGTGGGGAGGAAAAGGTTAGAAGCCAAGAGGTGAGAAGGCAAAGTATGTCAAAAAATGAGCACAAAATTCAAAACTCGAGAAGTTACATAGATTCACAGTTTTGTAACTGCCAAAAGTTACCCTTGCTTGGCAAGTCTGTATCGCTTCTCTATTGCCAACATGTTTCACTTGAAACTTCGGTTATCCAATGAATGGAAAAAAATGACATCAAAAGGTAAGTCACTCAAAGATTTTGGATTAATGATTAAGAAACATTTGAACAGCTAACTAGGCACATGACATCTCTTGTACATTTCATTCTGAAAATCCCCATGCACATAGACATTTCATACCAACACCAGTTTAAAGGATACAGTCCTAAGCGTGTTCCCACATCGAATATGAATCTGGCCCCCTCCCTGCGGTATCGTGCCTCAGTAGCTGGATCAAGCCCTTCTAGCTGCGATGGTGTATGAGCCAAGTCCTTCTTATCCCAGTACCAACATGGCTTTGTATGGTCCAGGTTTGCCAAGTTTACAGAAGGGCTGGAATTTTCTTTGTTCTCCTTCATTTATTAAAACAGAATTGTTCTTGTCTTTTAAGGTTTCAAAAAGGAAGTCTTCAGATAGTCACTTCAGAACCTTAAAGAAAAGGCAAAAGGGTTTTTTTAAAAATTGAGGGGACTTCCCGTGCTCCGCTCAGAGATGACTAAAGAGGAATAGTGTTTAACCTTGACCGTTGGAAAGGAAAACTTCTACGCTCAAAGACAAGTAATATCTAGCCCTGCCCTTACTCTCACTGCATACTGCAAATTTAATTCAAGAAAATGGACAATTAAATGTTAACAAAGAAACTTTGAGAATACATTATCAACAGTACCGGCTGTTTTTTCATAGAAAAAACTTCCCCCAACTTGTCCACAAAATAAGGAAAAACAACTTAGTGATGTAGCAGGAAGATCTGAAAAGCCGGGGTGGGGGCAGGGGCGAGGTGGGGTGGAAGAGGAGGGATCAGCTCACTATTCATAACTAGGAAATACATTCATTAGGTCTGTCTGAATGGCAATTTAAACACCCACTTGGTTTCACAAATACCCCTGGCTAGTTAGGGAGCAGCAGCTATTTAGCAGAAGGCTTTTTAAAGTGGTCTGTAATTGCACCACTTGAACAAAAAGAGGTAACAGAAGTACATGCCAAGATCAAGACAACTGATGCGAGTCTGTAGGGTACATGGCATCTAAAACCATTCCCAAAACAAGGCAGTTGGTTACACTCCAAACTCCTGCTACTTTCCTGCCTTTACCAGCACCTCACCCACAATTATCTACATCACAACACTCTGCAGGCAACTTTCTGGTGTTAGAGTTATAACTGATGTTCAGCCACACCTCAAAGCAAAGACAGGATGAAGACTGTCTTATTTCTTTCAGGTACAAAGCTACAGTTACTATCATTCAATAAACTCCAGACACAAATTACCGCAGTCACCTGCAAAGGTCTGCATGACAAATAGCGATTAACAGATGATGCAACATATCTGCCCTAAGCAAAACAGAGGAAGACCCAAGCTTAAAACTCTCAAAATTAACCTGTTATATTCCAGATGTTTCCCTTCTGGAAATGATCAGAAATCACATGAACTGCCAGAAGTATTATGTCTGCAATAAGCATCTCGCTCAGCTTCAAAAAGTATTTCTGTTTCAGCACAGAACAAACGGTCTTTGCTCCACGTCGGTTTTGGAAGAACCTTCACAGTGAATAGTAGGGGTCACGAAGCAACCCGAACTGTCACAAATAAGTAAACGGCGACTGAAAACTATTTCTAGAATGAACTAGAGCACTGCTCCACGACCACACACTCCCATCATATTTACTGCAGAAGAAAAACTGTTTACAGTTCACAACTGTTACGGTTCTTCTTCCTTACAAGTTATTTTCCAGTTTAAAGCTCAATTAACACTAAAATCACCCGAAGCGACAAGACTTGCTTCTACAGGTAGCCAAAGCATTTCCGAATACAAAATCGGCAATAAAAATTATCAGCCCTAAAACATCCTTAACGAACCACCTCAGGCATCCTGATCCAAACAGCAGCGACCGAAAGGAACGATCGAAGTTTTTCCTCCACCTTTTTACGCAGCCCGTTAACTCAGAGCAGACTCCAGGAGCTGAGTCGGCTTTTTTACATCTTACCTCAGACGAACCCGCCGACCGATCGCCCAGCTCCGTCCCCTGCGGCCCCCGAACAGGCGGGCTGGGTTCGGCTCCTCCCAG
>NW_010405156.1:987-2405 GCF_000710305.1 Buceros rhinoceros silvestris | reverse complement strand
GGTGCACTTCGCACAAACTTTTTTAGCAAGGGCTCGGTAGCAAGCACTTGCTCTGGGCTGAAATTAACGTCCCAGTCACCATAGAGAACGTCCTTCATCGCCAGCTCTCGCAGGTAATCCTATCCCACAGCATGGTAGACAATGTGTGGGCATATTCCTCTGGTGCACTTTGCACAAACTTTTTTAGCAAGGACTCGGTAGCAAGTACTTGCTCCAGGCTGACATTAACATCCCAGTCACCACAGAGAACTTCTTTCATCGCCAGCTCTCTTAGTTACTCGATACCTTTACTCAGGACAGTCCATTTGGTGGGGCGGCAATCAGCATCATCTCTGAAGGGGTATCTGCCCTTCACAGCTGACAGAAATCACCTCAGGATACTAGTCCTTTTCTCCTTTTTCCCGCTTGCTCTGTCTATGCCTCCTTCCTGGGCCATGTTTCCTAACTGCCTAGCTTCTCTGCCAGTTAAATCGATACTATCACCTCCATGATACCCGCAGCGAAGCACCCACCCCATAAGCGACTCCCCCTTAAGCCTGCTAAACTCCTTTCTAATACTGCTCAAGTCCTTTCTAGAGTGAGGTTGAGTATCATCCTCCTCTTGGTCTGAGAACTTATCCTGCGATGAAGATCCTTCAGAGGTTTGTGCAGCCGGAGTTGTAGAGGCTGAGGTCTCTCCTGATCGCTTCTGAGGTGTGCTTGGTCCTGCGTTGTCATCAGAGCCGTCGGTGTGGTCGCTGTTCTTCGCATCTTCTGGACGTTTCTTGCCAGACGTATTCTTCCTCTTCCTCACAGGGGCAACTTGTGCTTGTTGGGGTGGAGAGGTGGCAGTGGCTGTAGTGCTTGTGTGGTACCTGTTCTTGATGCTAAACCACACCTGGACCAAGTGGAGATAACTGATACAAACAGAGTTATCGATGACAGAGAAACAATACTGTTCATAGAACCTCCAGTTTCAGATGCCATTGGTCCAGTGTCGAATGGAGAGGTGTGATTTCTCATTATCCATTCGATAGTGGAGGTATAGGCAACCACCATAATTACCAGCCAACCAAGTAGAGGCCACCCCACTAAAAGTCCGAATGCAGAGTAAAACACTCTGCTTGCAACATGTCCCATGCCAGTAATGAATAAAACAGCACCGATCATAACCAAATAATAAACTATCCCAGATGATGATTCAGGCAGCATTTTTAGCATGAGCTGCTTAAATCAAGATCTCACTCAGGTCCATCCCTGATACAAAAAACCACGTTTGTTTCAGTTTCCAAAATATGAAATATTAATATGACATATTTGTTACGAAAATACCCCGCAGACAATTATAAAAAATAATACGGGTTTTATTAGGTTCCCTTAAACAAGTTCGAATGATGTCTGGTTAGGAAATTTTTACACAGAACAATACCTTACACGTA
>NW_010405156.1:0-313 GCF_000710305.1 Buceros rhinoceros silvestris | reverse complement strand
ACTGACAGGCACCGTCTCCACAGGGGTCCAGAGCCCTGCCTTTGTGTACAAGCACCTGAACAGAGGTAGCAGGAGAGCTCCTGGCGTCTGCCTGTCTGCTCCAACATAGGAAGGATAATTAAAACCCATCACAATATTATATATTCGTGCCTCACAAATGTTGGGTGCCAATTATGTCACCGGTTTGGTCGAGGTAAAACCAAGGTCCGATGACGATAATACCCTTCCCTATTCCACCAGAGATAGGGGAAGGGAGAAAAGAATTAGTGAGACCTCTAAATGTTTTGGGAAACTGAAACAAGGTTTAATGACA